>NC_022028.1:12695054-12727592 GCF_000317375.1 Microtus ochrogaster | reverse complement strand
ATGCCTATATGTTACCTGGCAGGGGAAATACCATGATCACTTAGCTACTGTCTTAAATGAGCGTATGTGACCTTGAACAGAGGACACAAACACCATTTTCAACAGAACCACAAAACTTCTTAGATTAAACTCAAGGGAAGGCAAATAAACAGAAAACAGTAATCTGGGTGTAAACACCTTCCTCCCACTAGCATTTTGTCCACACTAAAGTAGAACAAAACTGCAGGAGCTCAGAGATAAACATTACCCCAAAGTACGTTTGTTGCAAAATGATTTTATGAAGAAGATAAAACCTATTCTCAAGGAGATAAAAAGTGGATGGGATATCTATTAAATAGGATAAATAAAACAAGTCCAGGGGAAAAGGAAAACAAGATGGAATCCGTAGTAACTCAATTGAGGTCGCTGTTGGGAGCAGCTACAGATGGGTCACCTTGAGAAGACCCAGAGTGCAGAGAGAAGTAAGTCTAAGAGCCTGGAAGGGATTGCTAGGAAGCAGGCCACTGCGCTGCCTTGAGGTGTTCAAGAACAGGTAATGTGACCCAAACACAGTAACATAACAATTAGGTTTAGGAATTATTGTGGATCAGCTGGACCAAGAGTAAGCACAAATTTGAATTCTCTACTTCTTCTGTGACTTCTAGTGAGTACCAATTCTCTACTTCTACTTCTGTGACTTCTATCTGACCCTAACAAAGCATTTTTTATCTGTATTTATGGAACAACACAAAAAATATGGCATGGGAAATAGATGAGGACTTCATTGCAGAAATTTCTTAATAGAGTTTTACAAGAGAAGAAGTTACTTTACTGACTCCAGCAGACCCTTAAAAAGTCCTTAAAATCTCAATAGGTAATAATCTACCTACGTCCACATGTTCATTACTATATTTATGGGATGTGTGGATGTGTGTCTTAAGGTTGCTTTACACAGCAAATGCTTACGTCCACATACATTATCCTGGGTCAGGGCATGGAAGAATACGTAACTAAAGATTAAAGCTACACATTTAATTTCTGTTGTAAAAGTTGATGATATGAGATATTCAATGCACAGCAAAGTTGGGTGCATTGTTCCCTTAGAGGCACGTTAAACCTGAGCAAGCTGAGCACACAGGATGTGAGACTAAGTGCATGGTTGTAAGCTATCTCAGGGTTTATCATCAACTTGACTGCAAGGTCCAGTGGAAGGTCAGTCTCTTTGGGGTCAAGAGATGTTTTCAGAGAAATGCATCCCCATGGCGTTTCAGAGAATTTGTACAGTTTAACTTTTCAGATGAGCATGATGTCTACAAAAACACTCATGAATGTATAGGTGTATATATGTACACTTACATATATAACATATATATGTGTGTAAATTTAGTAGGAAATGTTTAAAAAAATAAGAAAATTAACTATTCTAAAGGATTTTTAAATCCTGGAGCCTAGAGTTCCAGGACAGTAAGACCATGAATGTAGCTTCTTGTCAGCAAGCTTTAAAATGAAACATTCTAATGTAAAACAATCCAAAATAATCTAATTTGATATTTACATGCTGAGGAGTGATGATATGGTTTAGGATTAGGGTTACCGTTATATTTCTAAAAGAGCAGAAAACTTGGTATGGACAATAAAAAACACTGTTACCCATTATCATACATGAGTCCTGAAGTGAATGGGAGCTAATCTGTTCCAGGCAGTGTTGTCAATGTATGATGTCTTGGCATGCACAGTACAAAGTACAGTTGTGTGTTCTGTGCTCAGAACCATGGCTGCAGTAAAGTCAGGTCAGAACCAGTAACAATGGGCCAGGAAGTGTCCCAGATTCTTACGCCTTTGACATTGAATTAGTCACTGGTCACTGGGTGTTCAAGAAGGCCATTGTGTCATGCCAGATGTTTAATGACCCCTCCCCACACATCCAGTTCTGCAGCCTGGGATCCTAGAACACTCTTTGTGAGTTGCAAGTAGAGCATCTCATCAGTCTTACAGCTGACAGCCACCGGGCTGGCTATAGGGACCACTGGTTGTTCTTCCTAGCTAGAATGGCAACTGAGGGCTGTTTATTCTGCTCCACTCAAGCATGAAAGAAGTCAGGGTTTTCACAAACAAGTTAAAAGCAAGGATTCTTTAAAGTATAAAAGATTTATGTAAACACTGTCAAAGGATTAGAAAATATTAACATGCAGCTTTGACTTACGATTTAGAAAACAAATATGTACAGTCAATAAGTAGACTGATTTAAAGCAATAACAAGTACACTTTAAAAAGTTATCCACTGTTCTTCAGTGGCCATGTCCCACTTCTTCGTGTTTCCTTAGTCCCTAAGGCCATCTGAATACAAGCAGTTTCTAGTTTATAAATAATGTCAAAAACTTAATCAAATCTGCTTTTCAAAAGCACCCCTTTCATCTGAGCGTTCAATCCTATATTCCCATTTTAGTAAGATCTGGAGTCAACATTTTTAAAAGCAAAATATCTCTGGTTAAAAAGTTAAAAGAGGCAGTGGAGAAAATATGCCCTTTTTTCCAGAAAGTTGCAATGGGGAAAAAAAGAAATCTGCTTAAAAGTTTAAGATAGATCTGAGAGGCACATTAACATCGAACTCACCGCATTGCCCTTACAGAGCCTGAGACCTGCCTGTGTTCGTACTTCGTTCACGTCAAACTTTTTAAGGCTGGACTCAAGTCTGGTTGGTACGGTGAAGTTTGATATTTCCGTGGCATTTCTCACTTTAAATGTCTTCAACCTTTTTAAACTTTCATACGTGGAGATCTGAGGAAGGTTTTGTTATTAAAATCTAAAGCGAGAGAGATGAATTACATACTATGCCTTCTGTATTCTTGAGGTTTCCTGAGTTTGGGTCCCAGACCTGCTACCCAGTAGGCTCTGGGGAAGGAGTGCTACTTCCGGGCTGTCAGACCGACCTTTCTTTTGCCACGCCCTCCCTCTTTTGTTTGTGCTTTTGGGCCTGCTTTTGTTTTCCAGGTGAGCAGGATTTTCTCTTTTGTGACTATCTTCCCTTTCAATTTGTCTATTGATTTTTGTTTGTTAGTTTGCTTGCTTTTTGAGACGCTGTTTCTCTGCGGAGCCCTAGCTATCCTGGAATTCGCCGTGGAGCAGGCTGACCTTCAACTCTGAAGATCTGCCTTCCAAGTGCTGGGATTGAAGGCAGCGCCACCATAGACCAGCTGTAAATGTTTTGAGATGTGTAGCCCGGGATGCCTTTAAATTGGTGATTCTGAGGATGACTTCAACTTTTGGTTCCCCTGCTGAGTTCTCACGCTACAGGCGTATATCAGCCCATCTATTTTTTATGGTGTTGGAAATGGATCCCAGAGCCTCATACATGTTAGGCAAGCACTCTAACAATTGAGCTACAACTCCAGTTCCTATCTAAATTTTAAATTGCCTATCATACATATATAATTATGCATGTAATTTAAGGATTATTATATTAGAAGTTAGTTTGATTATGTGATTATATGATAAGTATATTACAATCACTTAAATTTATACACATTTTCTTTAGAAAGTCTATTTTGTACCCTAATTGGTCTCTGAGGTTTATTTTAATGTATTTGTGTTCCCACTTCCTTATCAAAGAGAATCCATTATTCTACGTGATCAATTTGGCCATCCTTACATCTTTAGATTGAGATTTTTGAAGCCCAGAGAGTGGAAGACAATCTTTGCCAACTCTACATCTGATACAGGATTAGTAGCCAAAATATTTAAAACTCCAAAAAAGCAGAGTCAACAAAACAAGAGGCCCAATTGAAAAATGGGCTATGAACAGTTCTCAAAAAAAAGACACAAACATGGCTAAGAAATATTTCAGAATGTGTTCAACAACCTTAGCAATTAGGGAAATGCAAATTAACTCTACTTTGGGATTCATCTTGCCCTAGTCAGATCGCCTCAGGTCAAGAAAATGACTGACCATGAATGCCGGTGTGGCTTTGGGAAAGGGGAACCCTCACTCACTGCTGGGTAGATTGCAACTGGTACAGTCACTGTAGAAAGTAGCATGGAGAATACTAAAACGATTTTTTCTTTTCTCAAAGGCTCTTTTAGCTGTCTTCTAATTTCCCTGCACCTCCTCAATTTCTAGTAAAAGAACAATACTATTCTTTGAGGATCAGAGTGTCCTGAGGTCTTTCTCTGTCATCATCTGCAGACTACTGATTGTTGTAAGCCATGGCTGGATGAACTGGCAGGCACCTCTGTGGAAGGGAGATTCCTAATAACCATGGACAGAACTTTTCACGTTTGACTTTTGATGGCTTTTCATCTGTTATAAATACAAGTTTTTCCATGGTTTTCAAATATCTCCTCTCAGTAATCTGGACTTTTCATTCTATCTACAACTTTTAAGTGGTAGAACTTCTCATATTTGATGAAATGTAATTTATATAACTCTGCTCCTTTTATGTTTTATGTTGCAAGTATAAAAGAGGCTACCCAAATGTTTCCCAAAAGTTTTCACTAAATTTTCTTCTAAATTTATTAGTTGTTTTGGTTTTCTGTTATTATTTTACTTTGTTTGTTTGAGGGTTGTTCTCTCTCTCTCTCTCTCTCTCTCTCTCTCTCTCTCCTCTCTTCTTCCTCTTTCTCAACCTCCTCGCCTTCTTTTCTTTCTTTTCTTGCTTGTTGATTGAGACAGTCTCTCTTGTAGGCCAGATTGGCCTCAAACTCCTTATGCAGCAGAAGCCCATTGTGAACTCCTGATCCTTTATCTTCCAAAGTTCTGATACTGGTGCTGGTATTGCAGGCATGCACCACATTCCACTCAACGTCTAGGTTTAAGGTCATCTATGACCCATCTCATATTAAATGCTGTGTATGGAATTGCTCCAGCACTGTTTGAAGAAAAGACTATCTTTAGCCAACAAGTTGCATTTGTAACCATATAAAGCCAGCTGTTCATTGATGCTTGAATAGATTCTGCCATTTACTTTCTTTGGAAGTATCATTTTATCTCAATGTCAATATTATGTGCTTTGGGATAGTTTATAGTATCTTGGAAAAGGTACAATAAGTTGTAAAGATTTTTACTTTTTACACTTGTTTTGCTGGAGGATGGAGAGCCAGGGTTTTAACACTGTTGACCCAGCTGGTCTCGAGCCTGGCTCAAACTCAAGTGATCCTCCCTCTGAGCCTTCTGAGTACTGGGATTACAGTTGAGCAACACTGTACCCATTTCCATGACCATTTAAAAATACTTTAGAAGGTAGGCACACCATTAATGCCAACTTGCGATGGTGGCACACGCCTTTAATCCCAGCACTCGGGAGGCAGAGGTAGGCGGATCTCTGTGAGTTTGAGACCAGCCTGGCCTACAAGAGCTAGTTCCAGGACAGGCTCCAAAACCACAGAGAAACCCTGTCTCGAAAAACCAAAAAAAACTAAAGTATTTTATGCTTTAATACTAAGGGAAATTATATTATTTAAATTCTGGCAGCACATTACTTGTATATAAAAGTGCAACTGGTATTTTATATCATCCTTAAACTATTTGACCTTATTTAATTCATCTTTTCAAGAATTTTCTTCATAGATCTTGCTGCAAAGCTAGTTTTTCTTTTCTATTTCAATATGCATGCCTTTAATTTCTTCTGATTGCTTTTGAAGCTTTCCCTTTGAAGTATGTTTTCAAGATCACAAATGTCTGAAAGGGAGGGAATTTTCCCCCACAAATTTGGGCACTTTCCTTAAGAAGTGCACCTTCTAGTGTAAAATATCCCTCTCTGTTTGTAGATATTTTGGCAGCTCCTTCTGTCCTTTGATACCTCAGTATAGTAAGAAATTCCTTGCTTGAGATTTAATGGTCTTGTTCCCTGAAGGCTGGAGGGGCCTCTTGAGAAATAGTTGTTTGAAAGTGGGTTTTATTCAGTGTACTTCTTTACTTTCAAAGCTGAATTCCTTCAGGTTTTCCCTTGCTTTTTATTACTCTCCAGTGCTGTTCTGGTTCTTCTTCGTCTTTAAACTTTTAAACTTTATTTAGAATCTGTCATTGTTAAACTTAGGAAGGAGGCAATTCTCCATGATGCTACTAAACATTTAATGACATAGTTTGCCTCAAAAAATCTTCCCAAGTGTGTTTGAAAGAGTCCTGAAATGTACCACTTCCTGCTCCAATGCGTCATGAACAATATGGCTTTTATTTTGATCCAAGTCTCTATTTTGGTAGTATGGATGGGGCGATGGCAGGCTAACTTGTTATCTTGAAAGTCCAGTAAAGCTTAGATCTTCCACAGTCTGGACAATAAGCTGGTCCTTGTGCCTTTACTCCATTAGACCAAATTCTGAGCCAGTTTTATTTATTTATTTTTGTACTGAATATAATATTCCATGATGTGATGATATGTTAACACATTTACCACAACATTTTCATATTAATGGACTTTCCCTTTGTCTTAGTTTTCCTTGTTATCTCTATCTCCCACTGCCACTTTGAATAATGTGTGTGTGTATATATATATTTGCTTTGTCAAAATTCCATTCTATTTGGGCATATGTATTTTTTTAGCTACTGTGATTGCCAGAAACATGATTATTCTTTTTTATGTTGCAATTCCATTGTCGGTGTCTTGACTGTATTTATTATCTTTTACCACAGGGATATTTTAGTGTTTGTATAGCCAATTAAATATAACTGTGCAGGTTTAAAGGTGACTATTTCTAGCCCTAATAAAATCAAACATAACCAAAGTAACTCTAAGTGCCACAGATGATACTTTGATAAGACACCCTTGTCCTTCAGCTTCTTTGATACTTTGATAAGATACTTTGATAAGACACCCTTGTCCTTCAGCTTCTTGTTGACATTAACAGGAGGCCGGCAGGTCCTCCAGACTCCAAGCATCAGAGAACTGCAGTCTTCTCTCTGCTCCCCTGGACCTAGAGATGGGGTGGTAGTGATAAGGGCAGTGGTAACAGAAGATCCACACTGTGCAATTCACAGTCTTCACGTTTTCACTGACCCTGTGCCCTTGGACCTTTTGACACTGCACCCAACTTCTTCTACATTAAATATTCTCTGTTGAGATGACGAGTGTATGTCTTGTTTTATCACGCTTCTTCACAATTATTTAACCTTCCAGGGTATGGTGGTTGAATAAGAATGAGCTCCATAGGCTAATCTATTTGAATACTTAGTCATCAGGGACTGACACCACTCAGAAAGATTAAGAGGTGTGACATTGTTGGAGGAAGGGGTGTCACTGGGAGTGGGCTGTGAGGTTTAAAGAACCCAAGCCAGATCCAGTAGGTGGTTCTTTCTCTCTGCAAGGATCTGGATGTAGAACTCTCACTACCTCTCCAGCACCATGCCGGCATGCTTGCTATGCATTCTCCATGCTGGTAATAACCTCTGAAACTCTAAGCCAGCCCTAAATAAACGCTTTCTTTTATAAGAGTTGCTGTGGTCATGGTTTCTCCTTACTGCAATAGAACACTGAGTAAAACAAAGAGTTAAATTTTAAAATATATTCTTTAAACAATAGTTTATGTTTATCTTCTCTTAGGTATTGCTATACGATTTATTTTTCTTTGAAATCTTTGATATACATGAAATTGGGTTGAAATCATGGTATAAGAGAAAATTTTATTCAAATTGAATATTCTGTTAGAATAGTAATCATTTCCTAACTAGCTCACCCTATGCTCTTTAAGTCAGAATATTAGATTGTATTGTGAATTACTATATACTAAGATATGTATGATTAACTTCTGAAATCTGACCAATTTTTAATTTTCTTGTGGACTCCCCACAATGAGAAAACAAATGCACATGTTTAGTATTGAACAATCTTGGTATATATCAATGATAGATTATGTTTTCTTCTTTCTACAAAGGAAAACATTTAATTTGGGGGCTTGTTTACACTTTCAGTGGGTAAGCACATAAAGATCACAGTAGGGAGTGTAGAAGCAGGCAGGCAGACACTGGAGAAGTAGCTGAGACTTTCATATCATCCACAAACACAGTGAAGAGTATGTTGAGGGGGTAACTGACAATAGCAGGAGCTTTTCCAATTTATAGTGTTCATACTTTTAGAACATCCTGTTATAGCTTTCTTTATGTCTGTATTATACAATGTTCAGTTCAGCATTAATATCTTTCTAACATAATTTTTACTAAAAGCATTCAAGAGTCTTTCATCAAACTTTTAAAAGCATAGGGCAATGTTATCAGAGTCTGTTGTCAACTACTATCCCAGTACAACTCAAGGACCTTTCTCTCGTGTCAGTATAATCGTTTCCCTTTAGCTGCATTTCTACACTTCTACCTCTCTCCCTCCCCTACTGGCCCCATAACCACTATTCTAACTCTCAATTTCTACTCGATAGTCATTTCTAGATTCCACATATGGATAAAGTCATGTGGTGGCTGTCTTCCTGTGCCATTCATGTTGCTGCAAATAATACGATTCCATTACTGTTTTTCCCTTTTAACAATGTAATTATATTCTGTTATGTGTATTGTGATGGCTCAAAGCCATTTAACAGTTGGTAGACACTTAATTGTTTCCAGGACTTGGTTATTATGAATAGTGCATTAAATAAATGTGAGCCTGTGGTGGCTGTTACATTGAAGCCGTGTTTCATATCTTTTCAGGTGGATTTTCGGGAGTGGTATTGCTAGGTCATAGGGCAATTGTATTTTTAATCTCTCAGGAAGTTGCACATTGTTTTTCACAGTGTGTGCACGCTGATATTTTTTCTACCACAGTGGGCACAGCTTCCCACATCTCACATCCTCACCAATACTTGTTTCTTTCTGAAAGTAGCTAGTACAACAGGTGTTATCCCAATGAAGTTTTCTTGCATTTCCTCGATGATTATCTTGACACCTTTTGATATGTATTTGCTATTTATATATGTTCTTTTGAGAAATGCCTATTAGGGTATATTATCCATTTTTATCAAGTTATAATTTTCTTTTGTTATTGATGCTTCAGACTTCCTTTTATGTATATATCTTGGTTGTGTCAGATTTTGTAGTCATAAATATTTTCTTGTTTCTTTTAGCTGCCTCTTCACGTTGATTAATATCTCCTTTGATAACCAGAAGCTTTTTATTTGATGCATTTATCTATTTTGTTTCTTTTTCTTTGGGTTCTATAAAAAAAAAAAAGACCTGGCCATTCCAATGCAATGAAGCAATTCTCTAGAGTTTTCTTCTAGTAGTTTCAGCTATTATATTTTAAGACTTTCATCTATTTTGTTTTTGTAAGTTGGGAGAGATCAGCACTGTTTTGTTCTTTTGCATATGAATATCCAATTTACCCCCATGAAATTTATCAAAAATACCATACTCTTCCCAGAGCACTTTTGTCAAAAATCAGCCGGCTGTGGGGGTGTAAGTTGGCATCTAGGCTCTCTTAAAGGTACCAGTCATCTCTGTCTGTCCTTGTGCTGTATTGTAATAATGTAGTACGTTTGAAGGCAGGTATGGCAATCCCTCATCCTTAGCTATTTTTGGTCAACATGGTTCTTTTGAGGTTCAATACAATTTGAGGTATCATTTTCTAGTTATATATAGAACATTATTGGTATTATGATTGGGATTCTGTTGACTCTATGGAGTGCTCTGGATATTGTAGCCACTTCAACAATTTTTATTCTCCCAACCCATGAACACATGTTGTTACTCTATTTTTGTTTTACTGTGTAATTTTCAGTATCTGTCATAAATGTTTTAAAATTTCCTTTATAGAGACTTTTTCCTCTTTGACTAAATTATTAATAGGTATTTTATTATTTTTAATAACTAAAAATGAAAATCCTTTTGATTTTTATTTTTGGGTAATTCACTATACATATATAGAAATTTTATTAGATTCTGTATGTTAGTCTTATATCCTGAGATATTCAGTTTTTAGCTTATGATAATTCATTTCTTACATTTTGGTGGAATAGTGAGGCCTGTCAATATGTAATATTATATTACCTGCCAACAGTGACAATCTGACTTATTTGTAATTTTGATGTTCTCTAGTTCTTTCTCTTGCCCAGTTGCTCTAAGAGACTCAGTACCGTGTTCATTCATCCACTGAAATTGTTGTTTTGTTCCAGATCTTAGTGAAAAGGCTTTTAGGATTTTTTCCTGTTCAATAAAATATTGATCATTGACTTATTACCGATAGCCTTTATTATGTTGAGATATTTATTCTATTTCTAATTTACTGAGCAATTTTATAATGGATGTTGAATTTTTGTCAAATATGATCATATAATTTTTGTTGTTTATAACTTTGACTTTGTGTAGTGTATTGCACTTATTAACTTTTATGTGTGGAATACTCCTAGCATTTCTGGGATTAATCCAACTTTAATCAAGGTGATTAGTCTTTTTAATGTGCTTTTGAATTCACTTATTTCATTGAGGAGTTTTGCCATGTATATTAATAAAGGAGATTTGTCTTCTCCCCTTTTGTTCTGCTTTTGCTATCAAAGTGTCATAGGATTTCCATTGCTGTGGTAAAAGTACATGACCAAAAGAAACTAGGGGAGACCAGGCTGCTCCATTTGGCCTACATTTCTCAGATCACAGCCCATTGTGGGAAACCAGTTCAGAAACCTGGAGGCAGGAACTGAAGCAGAAGAGGAAGGATGCTTATGGCCTGCTCAGTTTGCTTTCTTCTTTACAACAGGACCACCTCCATAGGGTGGCACTGACCAATAGTAGTCTGGATCTCCCCACATGAATCGTTAACTAGGAAAATAGTCCACAGATTTGCCTGCTGGCCAACCCTTTTTTTTCTGAGAAAACCATTTATTCAATTGCAAATCAGAATTTTTATTTAAAATTATTTAAACATTACCTTTAATAACATGAACTTTTAAAAATCAAGGAATTCCCTCAAATTCCTTTAGCCCCCCTTTTTTTTCTAGATTTTCAGAATAGATAATTTCTTTGGTTCAGGACGTAAAACCATTAAACAGTCCCTCTTTAGACAGGATTCAACACAACATGAGTAACAGAGAAGCAGGATTCTTGGCTCAAGTGTGGTCTCCATTTTCTTTCACAATGCCCACTAAGTCAAGATTTTTGTGGGATATTTGTTCTTATAGGGTATTTTACTTTTTTAACAGTTGAAGAGTAGGGGATACACATTAGTTCCATTTTGATTTCGTACTATACATTAATACAGTACAATGGTGAATACAACATGTACCTACCTCATTGAATACGAATAAGTTGGGCTGGTGACTAAATAAAGCCTTAATACATGCTGATTATGTTCATGCTACTGGAAGGTACTCTGTATACTATCAGAGGAGAAGCGAAAAACTACAAACCCTGCAATGTGCCACAGTGATCTGCCTGAATAATATGCTAATGCAACATTGGCACAAACATGCTGGGAGCAACCGATCACTTTTTAACTAGATTTAAGGTTGACTCCACAAGATGGAGTCCATGCCTCACATTACTTGGTAGTTAAGAACCTGAGACTCAGCAGATCATGGGCCTAAGAGAAAACCACACACAATTGTTCTACTTAAGAAACACTGCAAAATGATTCCCAAAGACACTGTCACACCTATAAATCTGTGTCTCACACAAGCATCATCAGAGAAAGCTTCCCTTGCAATAGATAGGAACCAACACAGAGACCCACAATTGGGTAATATGCAAAGAATGAGAGACCCTAGAACACCCAGGCCTAAATGGGACATCTTTATCAAACCTCTTCTCTCAGGGAGAGAACCAGACTAAAGACACTGGGGAACAGAGCAATGGAGGCAGAGGGGTTGCCAGGGAGACATGGAGAGGAAACAAGAGGTACAAGATGAAAGGGGGGCAATATCACGTGGCAGAATGGAGATTAATAGAAATGGGCTCATTTAAATTGTAAAAGCTAGTTAGTAATAAGCTGAGCACATATAATTAATATAAGACTCAGTGTCCGTTATTTGGGAACTGGTAGTGGGAAAGAAAAGTACTCCTACAAATGGTGCTGACATGGAGTGCCAGGTAAAGTGTTTACCTAATTATTCTTTATCAATAAAAAAAAATCACGAGTCAGATATCAGGGTAAGAACCTGAATGATCAGAGAAGAAACAGAGATGCCACCAATGACCTCCTATCTTTTCCATTTCTCCATCCAAAAACCTGAGACCCTCTTTCAGCCTTGCCTTACTAATTCCTGTCACCAATCTGTCTTCAGTCCTCCAATGGTTAAGCTTGGTCAGCTAGACGTGAGCTCCACCCTCTGATTTAAAGCAAGCTTTATTGTCAGAATGTGGTCAAAATATCACACAACATAGATTCCCATCCTCAATAGTAGATGGCTATCATAAGACAAACTTTTGTTTGTAGACCTTTTTATCTCATATTGCTTTTTTGGGAATTTCTTTCATCTTACTGGTCTCTTGTTTTTCTATTTTGTTTTCCAGTTTCGTGGATTTATGTGTGTATGTGTGTCTATGTTTGTGTTTTCTCCTTTTTTCTATGTTCTTTTTTTTAAAGATTTATTTATTTATCTATCATGTATTCAGTGTTCTGCCTGCATGTATCCCTGCAGGACAGAAGAGAGCACCAAATCTCATTACAGATGTTTGTGAGCACATGTGGTTGCTGGGAATTGCCTTTGGAAGGGCAGGCAAAGCTCTTAACCATTGAGCCGTCTCTCCAACCCTCCTTATTTCTATTTTCATTATGGTTTGCTTGCTTCTTTTGTTTATCTGTTTGTTTTCCAGAGAGAGAGAGCAAAAGAAAGAGAGGGAAGGGGAGGGGGGGGGAGAAAGAGGGAAAGAGAGAGAGGGAGGGAGAAGGAAATGGCTTGGAGTTGGGTAGGTGGGAGGTAGAGGGAGCTCAGAGGAGCTGGGATACAGGAAATTATGATAAAAATATATCACATGAAAAAAAATTTCTTTATTATCAACAACAAAGATAGGACAATAGATCGTCAAATAAATTGCTTGAAATTGGAAACAAATGACTTATATTAGAACACAAAATATAAATATGTATATATATACATGTATATATATGCATATATAGTCTGACAATCTCCTTTACATTGATATACTTGAGTTTTCATTCATAGGATATGACTATTTCCCCCAGATAAAGGAACTGAAGGTTCAGAAGCTCAGTTGTGGTCACTGTATCTCCCATTGCCCTGCTACAGACCAATCTTATGGAGGTATTTTCTAAATTGATTGTTTCTTCCTAGATATGTCTAGGATAGATATGTATTATCAACATATAAGGTAAAGCTGTTTAGAAATTTTCTTTATTTTCTTAAATATTTGACAAGAATTATGGCAGTTCTTTAAATGTTTGGTAGAATTCAATAGTGAAACCATCTGATTGTGGGCTTTTCTTTGATGGGGACTCCATCATTAAGTTTAGTTACTTATCATTGCTCAGTCCAAGAGTTCTTTTTTGCTCATAATTTTGTGTTAGTAAGATACATGTGCGCAGAAATCTTTTTTTCTGATGATCAAATTTTCTGGCATAGAACTGTATAGTAAAGAATTTCCAAAGAGCCCACATATTTCTGTGACATGTCAATAAAATCTTTCCCCTTGCATACATATTTTCTTTGAGTCTTGTCTTATTTTCTTAGTCCTTTTGTCTATTTTATATTTTTATAGAAGCAGTTCTTTGTTTCACCGATGTCTGTGTTTTGTGGTATACAGTCATTTGTTTCTTCTTTAATGTTCTTTCTTTCATTCTAGTTCTTTAAGCTACAGAGACAAGTCATTTTTCAAGATCACCATGCCTTTTTTGATGTGGACACTGATTACTATATACTTACCACTAAGTATTGCATATATTGTGTCTCCACTTTGATTTATTTCAAGTATGTCATTCTCCACTTTGATTTATTGCAAAAAAATTAATTTACTGCTTCAAAGCCAGCCACAGAGGTATAATCCTTGCTCTAGGGCATCTAAAGCAGGAATAGTGCTTGTGTTTAGCTGGGGACACAAAGTAAGTTCAAGGCCAGCTTACCCTACAAAGTGAGACTGTCTCAAAGAACAAAAAACAGAACACAGAAATTTACTTCCTGATTTTTTTTTTTTTTTTGCCTCAAACCATTATTGTATACTAGGTTTTATAGCGATGGAGAGAGGGCTCAATGAATAAAGTGCTTGCTGGGTGTGAAGACCAATGCTTGAATCTTTAGAGCCGACACAAAGCTGGGCACAACACCATGTTTCTCTAATCCCAGGGTTCCTCGACTGAGGTAAGAGGTGGAGACAGAAGAATCCCAGGAACCTTGGGCTAGCCTGCCTGACATGTACAGTGGTGAACAACAAAGAAACAGTGTATCATACGACATGGAAGGTGAGGGCCACTGACTGAGGTGGCCACTGACCCCTAGCAGTGTGCTCTGTGGTACATACTTATGCAGACACACTCTCCACAAAAACACATCATACACATATATACACAAAGTAGATCGTATAATTTGTATGTATTTGTGTGTTCTATTGCTGTGAAGAGACACCATGACCATGACAATACTTACAAAGAGTTCTACAACCAGATCCTCAGGCAGCAGGAAGAAGATAACGGCTGTACCTGTCTTAGGCTTCTAAAGCCTTAAAGCCCATCCCCTCAGTGACATACTTCTTCCAACCACATTTCTTAGTCCTTCTAAGTAGCGCCACTCCCTGACGACTAAGAATTAAATATATGAGCTCATGGAGGCCATTCTTATTCAAACCACCACAGTATTTAAATTTTTTTCTTGTAATTGATTTCTAGTTTTAGTGCATTGAAGCCAGAAAAATATTTGCTATAATTTCAGTTAAAAATGATTTTACTCAGAATGGTTTTGAAGCCACTCATAGGATATATTTGGGGAAAATGTAGCACATGCTGACGAGAGAAATATGTAACTACCAGTGTTGGGTAGAATGTTGTAGAGCTCCCAGGTATTTAACTGTGGCTTACAAATCTGTATGGGGTTGTATAGCTCAATATGGAGGTTGGAAAATTCTACAATGGTAAAATATATCTGAACACACAAAAACCACAAGGGAATCTGAAATTAAGTATAGTGGTCACCAATGATGGATCATGCTACTTAACTGTAATCTTGTGTACTTGGCACTGCATCCCACTATTCCACTCAAAGTCAACAAAGCTATCTGAAACACCTTGGCTCAAATTCAAGACTATTGTCTTTTATGAACTGCAGAGGCTTTTTTTTTTTTTAAAAAAAAAATAAACCTGCTTATAAAGCTTTCTGATCTTAGAGTAGCATAACGGTTTAAAATCTTTCAGGATTTTCTTACCCCAGTCCTCTGCATATAAAACCAAACGAGTATGTCTTCGTGTTGTGTTAGAACGTTTGATTTTTAAAAACTGATATTTTAGGTGCTGACTTAAGTTTCATTAAAAATAAATTAATTTTGGCCAGAGAATAGGACAGGATTTCAAGCAATTTCTGAAAAGTACGATTATGCTTCTACCATTTATATGAAGTGGTGTCATTGGTATTAATGATTAGAGGATCAATACAGATCCACTCTGGAAACCATTGAAGATGTTTTGCATTCTGCATTATCAAATATTCAACCATGATCTGATTCATTACATAAAAATATAGAGGCATATCCAAATAGTCTTGCTTGGTAGCTTTTGCCTTCAGTAAACAATAGCATATGTTTCCTCTCTCTCTTTCAACTACAACTGCCATTTACAGATGGGGAGGAGGCTTGGCAATGACGGCTATAGTTATTGATGCCCAATGACTGTGTCATTCATTCATCACATCTGTCTTTCCCCAAGATCTCGTGAGGGAGTCTGTGTATGAAACGTGAGTTACTCCAAGCTGTGATTGTACCTTTCTGCTCCTTTTGCCTTGAAATGGCTGCGTCACCCAGGTTCTGCCCCACAAGTTTATACCGCGCTTCAGTTCGTATTGAGGATGTAAGTGTCACCTCGTATAATGATTACTGTTCTTAAACAACAATCATAAGAATTTTGCTGTCATTAAAGACTTATCTAGATTCTCTTTTGTCAATATCTGCTCATGAAGATTGACTAAGTTATCTTCTAGGCAAGATCTCTTAAAAACTGCACAACTTGCAGGCACAGCACAGCAATGACCTCAACACTTGTGAGTGGAGCCAGTAGGATCCTAGAGTCATGGGCCAGTCTAGGATATGGAAACAGATCTTATCTCAAGACTAACAAGCAAAACAAAAACATACAAACAGACAAAAATATGACTCGTAACAACTGTTGACATTTCTTTTCTTTCCACAGAAAGTTGTCTGCTGAATCTTCCATGCCTAAATATTCCCAATAAAGGTAATTTTTATCCGGGTATAGGTATAGTGGTATCTGTGTTGAGGGGTCTGGGGTGAAATGTTGTGGAATATTAATTTAAGATGTGTACTTTCATTTATGCTGTGGAATATTTGTTTAATGATGCAAAGATGTGTTACATTTATTTGATTAAATAAACTTAACCAGGGGTCAGGAGGCTCAGTCAGCAACTAGCTGATAGGAAGTGGTTGGGAAGAACCATGTGTAGCAAGAATTTTTTTCTCCCTTTGGTTTTTCGAGACAGGGTTGTCCTGGCTGTTTTGGAACTCATTTTGTAGCTAGGGTTCTTAAGTGAGGGCAGAGCAGAAGGGTGCTGGTTTGCAGGGAAACATGCCAGGAGAGGAAATTAGTTACTTGCTATTCAGCCTCTCTGAGGGGGCAAAATTTCACCTCAACCTTTGAATCCTAGTTCTATAGAGGGATAGAGATCTAGATAAAGTTTCCTTTAGTGGCTTTTTTTTTTTTTTTTTTTTGGTTTTTCGAGACAGGGTTTCTCTGTGGCTTTGGAGCCTGTCCTGGAACTAGCTCTGTAGACCAGGCTGGTCTCGAACTCACAGAGATCCGCCTGCCTCTGCCTCCCGAGTGCAGGGATCAAAGGCGTGTGCCACCATCGCCCGGCCTTTAGTGGCTTTGATAGAGCCGGTGCCTGAGAGAGCAGAATTCCTGCCTGACTTCTTTGGCCAGTCCTGCAGATTACGATTGCATTTGCTTAAGGGGCAGCTACTGAATTAAATGAAAAACAACACCGGGGAAAGGGAGTAGGCCAAAGAACAAACAATTATTTCAATTATGGAGACTGTGGGATGGGTGAGAAGTTTCTATTGTGAGCAGGAACACCAATGTGTAAAATAATAGAACCAACTGCCTACTAAACCCAAAGCATCCCACTGGGGGATTTTTGTGGCTCCTTCTCAGACTGAATGTGCCCAATGCAGGCATGCAACTGAGCCAAACATAGCATCAAGTCCTGCCAGTCTCTGCTCTCACCCAGGGTGATTGACTTCTCCAGGGTAGAACTGTGGACCGAGATCACTGCACTGCAGCAAACACAAAGGGGTTTGGTTTTCTGCATGGTGAGCATGCACAAAATTAGATACTGAGATTGAGAGCTAAACTCAGCATGACAACAGTAAGTTTGCTTATTCTAGGTATTATGAATCTAGTAAGTTCTTGGTTTATCCCCCCTCTGGTGGTTGTACATATGCCCAATGTTTAAATACTGTATATAATATCAATTTATCAATTCAATCAGATAGTCTGTGCAGAAGGTGCAACTTTGAAGTTGCTATGGTTTTTATGTAGTTAAAGCAACCTGGTCTTTGGATTTCGGTTGCTTTATTTGACAATTATGGCAGAGGTTTAAATATGCTGAGTCAGATCCATTTCTCAGCAGCATTTTGATGTCTACCAGGAGGGGCCTAGACCCTTTCATGTCAAAAGGACTGGATCAAGCAAGAACTCTGCAGCATTCATAAAGGAATCCACGAGGAAGCGAGCCGACTGGGGCTCAGTCATGAGACATGGAAAAAGCATCATGCTGAGAATCGTGGGGCTTCCCCGGTTGAAAGTTTTCCTTTTTCTGTTAAACCAAAGGGAAGTGATAGTTTTGAAAGAAATGAATTTCCCCTGGAGAAATTACTGCAACCAAATGGGGAAAGATTGAGATAACAGACAGCTACCATGTTGGGAAAGCTCCTGGAGGCCATCCATCTTTGATATGCATGAAACCCCATCTTTTTCACAGGAAACTGATACTCAAAGTAGTGTACATGAAACACCAGAGGTTCAGCTTTCAAAGCGTTGGGAGGAAGAGTAAAAGGATTGTGACTGACAAAAGTAAAAGAGAGAAATAAAGCTGTGCAGGCTGGGCTTCTGTGGTCTCTGGCAGCCAGGAGGTTGAGGCAGTAGGATTGCTCCAGCTCAGTAATCTGGGGCCTGTTTGGGAAACCTAGCAAGACCTGTGCTCCAAGCAAGACAAAGTGAGAAGATGAAAACAGACACTCCAAGACAAAAATTCAATTCATCGTATATTGGTATTCTTATGCCTTTAAATTTTCTTGTACATCTGTTCTGGCCATAAAAAGTAATTTAAAAAATTAACTTGTTTACAGTTTTAAAGAGGCATAATTAGCAAAGATTTTTATATATTTTTTCAAGTATACAATGTAATGTTTTGATATACATAAACACTGAGAAATGATTACTAAAGTCAAAATAATTAGCATAATTCCCACTTCAACTAGTGTGTCACAAAAATAGTTATATTCTTCTTTGTAAATTTGAGTACAAATTATTACTAATTATAATCACTAGAATTATAGAAATTGTTCATATTATAATTGAATCTTCCTACCCTTTATCAGTAGTTCCTTCTTCACCTGACCCTTGGTAACTATCTATCTATTTTTATGAACTTTATAGATTAAATTTCAAGTTTTAGGAAAAAAAATCCATGATTGTTAAATATCTTTTGGCCATATTTTGCTAGATATCTTTATAGTTCTTTTCTTCTGGTCAGTTAGTCTACAGGAAATAATAAGCGACAAGGGTGAGGGTCATATATGTGCTTGGTTTTGCATTGTGATGTCAGCATCCATCCATCTGCTTGGGGTGTTAGAGCTTACTCGTTTCACACATCCATCTATTTGAACTCTAGTGATAGAGCAGAAGGTCCAGTGCTCAGATAACAGCCTTCCTGGAGCATGTATCAGCCAGTGTGCGTTGTTAATAAGTGGGAAGTGTGGCATTGTGTATATTTTATCCCATGATGTTTTCCTAAGGCTGTACATGTGCAGGGATTACTGGTAATGTCAGCTGAGAGCCTAATATGTTCTGGATGCTGTGAATTCTTTTGATAATTAACAAGATAGGAAATGTGAGTCTGTTTTACAAAGGAAAGATTGTAGAAATAAAAATTGCTCCCCTAAAATCACCCAGTTACTAAGCAACTCAGGTTGGCTTTTGACCTAACGTATGTCTTTTCTTTGTACTTCTGCTACACTGTTAGGGGCAGCAAGTGTGTGAGATATGAGAAAACCAGAGTCTATGTACTAAATACAAACTGTAGCCCCCAAAGTGACACCAAAGGTTTCATTTAAATTTATTTTGATTTTATACTCTGTAGCGATGGGACATATACACATTTTTCTTCATTTCTGAAAGGGGGGAAAAAGCTTTACAAATGTTACTTTCTGAACTTGAAATGTTCTGTGAAGAACTGAAGAGAAGTACTTCACTCTACAATAAAGTAAGCAGAAAAACACAGCTGGGAAACAAAGACTGCACTGTTGTCCTTTCTCACCGAACTGAGAGCTATGTGGCCAAGGCGTAGTCCAGTGGTTTCTGTTTCCTAAATAACGGTTCTGACTGCCTCTGCGCTTCAGTTACTGTGATGTTTTACTCTTGAATTTCATTATGGGCAGTTTTGAAAACCAACTTGAAGAAAATCAAGTCACTGAAGACTCAGGTTAGTAAGTTTTGTCGGGTTGTGTTTTGATTTTAAAGCTATTAGTTGGCTTAATGCCAGGCCCAATTAGCAGAATGATTACAGTATGCTCCACCCTAGGACCTAGAACCTCTTTAAATCCAGCTTCTTACCCCCATAACATTGCCAAGTATGGGTTTCATTGTGTGGATGAGGACTTAAATCCTATTGTAAAAGTAGTTGGTTACTCCCATTACATTTATGCCACTATTGTACTAGTGGGTGTTAGGAATATTTTCTAACGCCAGCTCTCTGCCAATGCAAAATAATCCCAATCAAGCCAAATCAGACCAGATTAAAAAATATCCAGCTTTAATTAGACACCTGCGCTCCTGGGTGGCCCCAAGAAGAACGGAAAGTCACCAACTGAAAAGGAAAAGGGAAAACCACATGTTTATTTTCTGGGGAACAGTTTAAACAGCCCATGGGAGTGCTCTTGATCTTTCCAAGGGAAAGGTCAAGGTTTGGCGGGCCATCTTGACCCTCCTTGGGGAGGGGGTCAAGGTTCAAGGGGCACAGGGGCACAGGGGAGGGGCCTCCAAAGATGGAGGCTGGAGGCTGGAGGCTGGGATTTACACTGGGCATGTATTAGCAAGCTGACAGCTATTATGGCTTTCAGGGTTGCACAGCTGGGTAAGACTGATGATAACTTTTCTCCTCTGTTAGTGTTCACGGACCTTTCAAACTCTATGAAAGCTAGCTGGTAGTGATGAAGCTTCACAGGTCAGTACCACATTGATTTCTCCAAGTTCTATGACTCAAGTATATGTTTTTTTCAGCAATAGGTTCTCACTGTGAAGTTCTGGAGTATAACTGAGAGCATTGGCAATAGTCTGTGCTGTTTGGGGGTCTATGCTAGCTCACCGATCAACAAACCCCAAAAAAGAAGCCCATTCCTGGCACTGGACTTTTTGTTATCCTCTGATGTCTAGATGTCTAGTGGGACATTGTTGCCCCATTATAGTATATCTTGATTTAGCCCTCCTCTCCCCCCATATATGATGAAGTTAGAGTTTGCTTGAGCAACTGAACTCATCCTAGATCCGATTGGTGAATTAACCTGGCCTATGTACATCCTGTCTTTATATATGAACAGGGTTAGGGTTAGTCTAGATAGGTCATCTGGACTGTACTCCTGAAAACAAACCCACTTTAAGCAATGCAATTAATGGGGACTCTAGAGTTGGCAGTGGTCACATTGCCAACTCTAGAGTTGGTTAGTGAGTGCCATGTGTTCATACTGCTTAGCCAGTCCCTCCTCACCTGGAGTTACCCAGGTGTCCCACTCTTAAACAGCACACTCACTTCCCACTTTGCCCATCATGACGTCTCTGCCTCCCTTACCGACTCCCTCAACAGCATCCACTCTCCTTCCACTTCGACAAGAGATTACTGTAAGTGGGCTGGCATTTGTTATTTCAAGAGTCTCAGCCTTCCTTTAGCTGAAGCCACCACTCTCAGCCTTGTCACAGGATGGAATATGTTTTTGATGGCACTTGCAGCATCAAACTGTCTAGTTTTAAATGTGTCTCATGGTTTCCAACACCTTGAATATAGGCACCATTTTGTTTCTGTGTCTCTGGCATACAGCTGTTACTAATACACTAGGCACTCAAATAACAGTTTAAGCAAATGCATCCGTAAATCCATTACCAAAGGCTTTCAGGCTTGATTGTATTGATGCTAAGCTAGCATTTGAGCTCTTGTACACATGAGGAACAAACTTCTTTCTCCTATCAATTACTCTTAATAGGAAGACTGTTCTTTCCTTACACAGACTGAAACCTTATTATGTATATAAACATTTACTCACCCGTACATCTGAAGTTTTCAAAAAGTGTCAGTTAAATTTAGCGAAACTGCTATCAAGATTAGTTGTGCTTGCTACTTTTCTCATATCTGTGACCATACTACTCCTGAAAAGAGCAATACAATGTGAAGAAGTAAGGGTTCATTTAGGGTCACAGTTGGAGGACACAGCCCATCACGGCAGGGAAGGCAAGTTGGCAGTGGTCACATTGCATCTGTAGTTGGGTGGCAGAGAAAAATGAACGCTGCTGGTCAATTCTCTTTCTCCATATAATTCAGCTTAGGATCCCAGCCTAAGGCACAGTGCCACTCATGTTCAAAGTAGGTCTCTTCTGCTCTGCCAGACCTTTCTAATTGCAGCCACACAGAGACACCCAGAGGCATGTTTCCATGGTGCCTCAAAATAAAATTCACCATCAAGATTGACTACCACAGGTCCACCTCCAGTAGACCCAACAGTGCCACTCACGTTCAGGATGGGTCTTCGCTACTCTAATCTTTGAAAGCACTCTCATAGACATACCCAGAGTGTTTCATGATGATCCTAAGTCTTACCAAGCTGACAATGAAAATTTAGCCATCATGTTGTTCTTGCCATTAAATATTAGAATAAACCACACAGCAGACTCCGAAATATCAATATATTAAATTGGTTCATCAAATAAACTTTGGTTCCAATCCAAATAATAAATTTTTAGAGATACTATCAGTCTTGTTCCATGGATCAGCCTGAGGCGTTCATTGCGCATACTAGGCAAGCACTGCACCTTCATCCAGTACCTTGGTGCTGAGTGCGGGAAGGAATCCACTGGTGAGCCATGTAATCTCTTCAAGTGGTAAAATGGCTGATGTGGGAGCCCCTCTGTATGCTGTGATTACCTCTAATAAATAAAGAAATTGCCTTGGCCTGTTGATAGGGCAGAACTTAGGTAGGTGGGGAAGACAAAACTGAATTCTGGGAGAAGGGCCAAATTGAGAGGTGCTTTGGAGCCGCCACCAGAGTCGGACATGTGGGAACTTTGCTGGTAGGCCATGACCTCATGGTGATGCACAGATTAATAGTAATGGGTTAAATTAATATGTAAGAGTTAGCCAATAAAAAGTTAGAGCTAATGGGCCAAGAGGTGATTTTATTAATATAATTTCTGTGTGATTATTTCAGGGCTGGGGTGGCTGGGACAAACAAGCGGCCTCCCTGCAACAGCTGGCCATCTGCTTCTCTACCACAAAAAGCACTTTTGTCTGTGGACAACAGATGCTGGGCTTTAATGCACCTGTAGTGTAATACTCAACTTTGACCTCATTCTTGCTCAGCAGCTTTAGTATGGACCTGAGGTAGAAATAATGCATAGTGAACCACGTGGAAAACTTAAAGTAAGTCATCTTATCTTGGGCCTCAGCTAAAAGGCTATCCCTAAATTATGGCTTAATATTCATTTGTTGACTTTGTTATAACTTTCATGTTGTCAACTCATCATTGGAAATTTTGAGTGTTTGTAGAGTTATCTCAGTAGCCACTGTCATATGGAATATGTAGGGGCTTATGTGTGCTGAGTAAAATAACTGAAGTGTCATAGACACAATGTATACTGAGAATCCTTGATGGGCAGCCAGGTTTTCTCAAGAAAACATTCTGTATCTCTATATGTTTTTTTTTTCTGTTGAATTTTTAGTAGTCATTAGCTCACTATTCAATTTCTCTACGTAAGAATTCCTATTCTAACTTCCTTCTAGGGTTCAATATCACGGAGAAAAACAGGAAGAAACAAGGAAATATCTGTAGTAAACTGAGCACTGCTACTCAAGTGTAAAGACTTCATCTATCATCTTTTAGTCTTGGTTGCCAGGAAATTCAGAGACTGATTCACATATAATTGCAATGGATATTTTATCTTCTAATGAAATCTCTCCATAAGCAGTATGATTTTTATTTTTAATATATTTGTTATAGACTATAAAGCATCATTAACCCCGTGTTTGTATATTTTAAGTGTCACCTACCGAGTTGCTATGATAAAAGCATTTTGTTTGCTTGAGACAGCTCCCCCCCCCACCTCCCCTTCCTCCTTAAGCTATTTCTCTCTCCTCCTCCTCCCATGCACCATCAGTCAGATGCTCGACTGATTACATTACCTTCACAATCCTAATAAAGTGCAGCGAGAGAACATAATCTTTCCTCTATCCATCTTAGCACGCCAGTCGGGGCTCAGTAACAGAAGATTAATAGTAGAAAAATCATACATGCCCACTTAAGTTTTGAACAACACAGAACCTGTGGTATGGAACTTGAATACGTCCGAGCTGGATAAGAGCAGTGAACCTCGCAAATGGAACTAGACATCAGGACACTAGACACCAGAAGTTGGCCTTGGGCAATTGATGGTGCACAAGTAGCGAGAATGCGAAGGGTTAGTGAACAATTTGTATGGAGTGCATTCTTTGGGGGGGAAGCTGATGACCAGTATGGAGCAGAGCTTCTGTAGAGGGGTTCATCTCCGTTTAGAAAGACAAGTTGCCAGTGTCCTTGCATTTGCTGTTTTCTAAATACCTTTAGCTCAAGACAATTCTTATACCAACATATTTTGGGTGGGGTGTGCTGCCACACAATAGCACTGACAGCCCCTTTTGACTGCTCACCCCTTTCCTTCAGTTTGCTTTTAGGGTTCAATGATAAAACACTGACCAAAACCGAACAAAGGGTTTATTTGCTGACCCCCTACATGACAACTCAATGGCTCTTCTAGCCCAAGGTTCTAAACACTTGCACAGTTTTCAGGAAAACAACAGTCAGGTCTGTCAGCAGTATTTTATACTCTCTCGGTCATTTTCTCTTCTAGTTTGGTTTTAGTTGAAATAAACACCATAACCAAAAGCAGCTTGGGGAAAATGATTTATTTCACGGTAATACTCTGTCACTGAAGGCAGTCAGGGCAGGAACTGAAGCAGGGGCCTGGAGGCAGGAACTGAAGCAGAACCTTGAAGGAGTACTGCTTACTGGCTTGCTTTATGGCTTGCACAGGCTCAGCCTTCTTTCTTACATAATCCAGGACCACTTGCCCAGGGGTGACACCACGCATAGTGGCCCAGGGCCTCCACATTAATCATTCACCTAGAAAATGTCCTACAGATTTGCTTACAAGCCAGTCTGAGGGAGAGGTTCCCTCTTCCCAGATGATCCACTTTGTGTCAAGTCGACAAAAAATTAACCGCCATACCCCTTGATAGGAAGGTTTTAGTATCCTTTCATCTAAGGTCTTTCCTTTCCCTTTCCTTTTTTTTTTAAGTATTTAATTTTATATATATAGTGGAAGGAATTGAGTTCACTTGAGGTGTGCTCTGGGTTGCATATCGGAATCCCAGCCCCCACATTTTCGCTGCTACCTGAACAACACCAGGGACTTTACCCAGTGTGCTCCCCACCATGCCGCCTGGTCTTTCTAAAAGGTTTAATGCAAGCAGAAAATGGACTGCAATCTTTGTTATTGGGAATCAAAATAAATCGCGCTTCCTTCCAATGTGATCCTGCTCCAGGTTGTCACAGTGACAGACGACAAAGTAACCCAGCCCGATATCTACTTTCACTGCAATAGCCACCAACTACTGCTCTTTGTGGGTTATTTCTAAAGTAGTGCATTACTCTAAATACGAAACATCCAGAGAGGACCTTTGCAGAAAACACTATTAGTTTAATCTATGTGGTTTCAGAGTGCAGGCATGTGGAGGTCAGAGGACAAGTCTCAGGGTTACCTTGAGATCCTGGAACAGAACTCAGGTAAGGACTAGGCAGCATCTACCTGCTGAGCCATCACGTGGGCTCGCAAAAACATTCTTATATTGCTTTTTCCCCCCTGGAGCTTCTAACCGGTTTTCTTTTCTTATGCAACAAGATGTTTTTACTTCTTTGGTACAGCAGCTCTGAGCTGTCTAGAAGCTGGTGCCAGAGTTTCTCATTTCCCTTCTACATGGCTAAATAAACTAATCACTTTGAAATCTGCATGGAACATGAGGGCCTTTGGTCTTTTGGAAACTCAATGCTCTAGATAGTCTCTAAGTTAGGCATTTCTGCGAGGACTTCAAAGGAAAGACATTGTTCATTAGTGGAAGCCCTAACACTTGAAAATCAGCTCTCTGCATTCCATTCCATCAGGAGAGGGACAAGGTGGTATTAGTACAAAGTAGGCTTCTAAACACGCAGGAGATGAGAGCGGCAAAGTATACAGTTACATTTTGTTGTTTAAATAACAAAACAAGTAAAAAAAAGGCAACCTAAGAAGTTGGTTCCTATAAGTATACAGAAGAATTAGAATAAATAGTTCTAAACTTATTAAATAGCAAAAAAAAAATCTCAAAAAGGCATATATGCCTCTGCACACTTAGAGAAAATACAGCTTATGTAGGCTTAACCAATGTAGACATGTTTACATCTTCAGATTAGCAAATTCACCTATCAAACATGCGCTTTCCACATGTAAGGAGCTATTCTGGGTCCCCAGAACAAAGTTAGAAAACTGGATGCTCTGTACACGGATTTGCAGTGCAGGGAAAGAAGAAATGGAGGCAGGTGGTCACGATATGCTGTCCCATACAAGGTCCACATGAACAGCAACGAGCCAGCATCTCACCTCCTCGAGGGGCTTAGAGGAGGAACGCAACACTAAACCCAAGGGTCGGAAAATAAGGCTCTTCTTAGGAGACAACGGGAAGGCTGACTGGGTATGACAATCAGAAGGAACAGTTCAACAGTCTTGGCTGTGAGGAATCACTCACAAATGCTGTGGGAATAGCGTAGAAGGCCAGGAGCAAAAGAAAACACCAGAAAGGCTTTAAACTCACACGAGGGCTTAGAGGCTTCATTTAGAAATAAGTGAAAGCTTTCACAGCAAAGCAATGAACTAATTCCAGTTTTTCTTTAAATGTCAAGGAAAAGCTGATAGGAGCCAGGATTTGCTAGAACACTCAGTGAGGAAGTTCAGGATGTGTTAGCATGCCTCGGCTGAATGACAAACACCACAGACTCATCGACTTGAAAGCTGAAAGCCTATTTCCTGACAGACATGGCAGCAGTGGCAGGGCTGGGTCCTCCTGGGGTCTCTTTTCTTAGCTTATAGGTTATGGCCATCTTCTGTGCCTGCACATCCCAGATGTTGATGAGGGACCCACGTAACTGCCTATTTTTACCCAAATTACCTTTCTCGGGGGCCTCTAAATATCCATTGTTTAAGGAACTGAGGTGAAGACTTCAGCACGTGAACTTTGGAAGGTGGATATTCAGTGCATAACATGGTAAGTGGTCATGGAGCACACAAAGAGAGAGAAAGGCAGTTAAAAGCAGCCCGGCTTCATGGCGAGCCTGGTATGTAAGGGATGGATAATCAGGGAGCCTTGACTGACAGATCAGGCCGTTTGCCATTATCAAACCAATAAAATAAAATCAAACAGAGAGGCTTAGTGTGTCAATAATGGGGTTCAATTTAACCCACTGCAATTACAGCAGTAATATACCTTACCCCCACCAAAAGGTTAGTGTTTGGAAAAGTAATCAGATGGAGGTCAAAGGGTGGTCCACCCAAAATGTAAACTAGGAGCAGAAGAGACTGGCATCCTAGTGAACAACATAAGGGGGAGCACGTGACACACAACAGGAGCAAAGGGCAACATGAAGGTTCTAGAAGCGCATCAGATGAAGCAAGGAATCAACCAGAACAAAGTGCTATTGGCCCTCAGGCACAGAAGATTCATCTGCAGACAGGGGTTAACTCCTAAGTCTTTTCCAGGAGATAAAAATATTTTACTTCAAGCATAAAGATAAATACTTTTTAATGAGTTCTAATTGACATTAGCAAATTAGATTTTATTTTTCACCACCTACAACACATTAGGAGTATTCCTTTATAAGTTTCCAAACAGTAAATGAAAAAATAGCAGAGTATGATATCATTTATCTTACAACTCTTAGTAAACTCAATTTTCGGCATTCATTATTCTTGATATTTCCACTTATGATAATACAAATTTCAAAGTCTTCTATAAACAAATACTATCTACATTGATAGACGTGCCCTAAATACTCCTGTGGAGGTAGCAACACTCTCAATGCATTAAGATTTGAACAAAAGAACCTGTAACACATCCCGGAATGTTAAGCAGCTTAACAATTTTTCACGAACTCTACTTGAGTTGACTAATAATTTGAAGGACAAAACTGAAAACAGGCTGTCCACGAGAGTTAGGCTTATCCACGAGCAATACTATGACACGGTCCTTACCCTATCAGAGGAAGACACTTAAAATTTTCATATTATTCCAGAAACCCTAAGGCACAAGACAAGTTCTTTTGTTTTTAAAAAGCAACAAAGGAAGTGTAAATTCTGCAAGGTTTTAATAAATTTAACACTATTATACAATAAAGAAAATTTCCACAAACATTCCCTCACAAACCTGGAAATATTGTATTTACACAGTATTATTATAGCAATTTAAATTGTTAATCTATGATACAATAATGTTACTTCAGAAAACATAAAAAATAAAGTTCTTTTTAATAGCCATGCTCTCATTTTTGATGAAAGCTAGACAGTTCACCCTAATGTTACTTTAAAACTTTGAAAATGCATAACAGATAATCAGCCAGCTTCATAAAGCCCTTGGGACAGAGGCTGTTCACACGGAGTAGACAGATGGCTCGTCGTCACTCATGTCCGAATCTTCATCCACGCCTTCAATGACTGACTTCTTCCCTTTACAGCAGGACACAATTAATCCAATCAAGAATACCTGTAAATTCAAAGATGTGGTGTTACTACTATCTACCACCTAAGCAATGCACTGAAAACTTAGCAGCTGGAATGAGAGTGATGGCTCAGAGGTAATATTGTTCTCCCAGGGGCCTGAGTTCAGTCTTCAGCACCCACGCACAGCAGCTCCCAATCTCCCATAACGCCAGCGCCTGGAGATCTGGCCCCCTTCTGGGCTCATGGCTACCTGCACACACATGGCATTCACTCACTTACACAAAAATTACACCTTTAAAAAAAACCCCTCAACGGCAGTCTGAGATTCTAACAGACTACTGAGATACACATAAGCTTACAGGTGGAGCAGTGCAAAGGGAGGAGTGCTTGCGCTACCTCTACTTACCCCAAGAAAGGCCCAGTTGCCAAAATAGTACGCAGCACTGAAGAACCAGAACTTGTGGAGGAACAAGTACGTGCGGGTAACGGTACACTGATCTACAAAAGCAAACAGACAGTTATGTTAAAGTTTTGCCCAACTATCGGCTAAAACATAGACAGTGAACGTCAGACAGAGGTGGGGGCTTCTGCCACAGCTATTCTCAATCACAGCCAGTGTTAAACTGCTGACTATTATGACATAGAAAAAGAGAATGTCAATATTATAATTTTGATCCTAAAAGTAAAAGTTTTATCGGCCAGTTCAATTTATTTGAAATAGAGAAATAAGTACAACTTGAAGTGCCAGACATATAAAACAAAAAAGGCTCTCCCACCAGGAAAAAAGAAAAGAAAGAGTAATCAGATATGGTTAGCAGGCACTGCACTCTCTAAAGAGACTGCTTCTCATGACAGCTCACACTTGAGAGGACTTTACTGCCTTCCCATCCCCCTCGGAGCACTCTCCTGAAAAAGCAGCCAGTTCTTCTAAGAAATCCCATTATCATTGTTTACAGAGATGGCTCCTGTAGAATTATAGCCTTCATAAAAAGCCAATTCATTTATATTTCTTCTTCAAATAAAATGGAGCTCAAACAGAAAGCAGGTTACTCGATAGCTGCAGTGGACTTTACAGTCACACTGTCTTCATTATTCCCATGGAGTTACAGACACAAATGCATGTCCTCAGCAAAGTCCGAGGAAATGTTTCAAGAGACTCAGACAGGCATGGCGGCACAGCTGGACACAGCTGTGAGAGACGCCGTGTTTGCTGCTGCACAGGGTTTAACAACCTTCCTCCCTGCAGGGGGCCTTTATTCTCCAGAAGAAAACAGACTTACAAAGCAACTTCTTTCCCATCTACTAAGAAAGACAGTATGACTTCTACATACTTATATCTGAAATGGGCAGGGGCCAAACATCCAATTAGGAGCTATTATCATATCCTACTACTGATAGGAAAATACGCCTTTAATTTGTATTTTATGAACCATCTTCTCAGCTTTAATAATGCTAAGTGCCGCTCTTTTCTTGAAAGAAAATTAAGCAGGGAGTTTTGCTGTCCAGTTTTTTATTATTTACAGGATCTAAAATACTTTCCTAAATTTTATGGCTGACGCACAGTTTTCTGAAAAACTAGAAATTAGGTCATATTTTACAAGAACACAAGACCTGTCCTAGAGATCCATTACGCAAATATTTAAATAACCTCCATCTCATTTACTCTGACCCTTTCCAGTGTATCTCAACATGCATTTCTGAACTGCCCAATATCAATCTTTTGGGAGGGAACTATGCAGTCAGCAGGGACACAACCTCCTTCCTGCATCTGCCCATGAGGGTGACAGTGAAATTCCTATCTGACTGATTCCCCACGGTCTCGTCATGTCCTTCCACTTCTGTGGGAACTGTGTCTGTTTGGTTTTAGACAGGGGCGTCCTATGTAGTCTAGGCTGATGTCGTGATCCTCCACCAAATGCTGGCTCTAAACACGTCTTTGCCCTCCAACCTGTAGCACTCAAGTTCCTGGCTTTAAACTAGGTGCTGGGGTTCAGTGCACCAGGGGAGACACCTAAATAGGGTACTTCATCATTTACTCTGCTCCTCCCACATTTTACTCTCCTCGGTTACACAGTTATTCCACAGTAACTCACAGTTATGATAATCATCTGTTACCTTCATTAAATAAGTCCAACTACACTAAAGCATAGAGCGTTCACCTGCCATCATACTAAATATGATGAAGGAAAAGAAAATTTGGGATGGGCTTGGTCTTACTAAAAATTCAGACTGCTAAACAGAACATTTTCTAACTTTCTTAATTAGACAGGAGTCTAAGGATGTAAAAACAAGACCCTTGAGTATGTCTTCAAAATGAAGCATAGAAAAATAAAGGCCACTGTGGTAAATGAAGGGTTAGGCTCCTGAGCCCGAGAGCTAGGCAGGCGACTATTGCTTATCCTCTCTGCTATGTGAACCATGGTGCCTGTGAACTGTAAAGATGGCTACCATCCTTTCTTCCCAGGATCACTACACAGACTGAGAAATATCAAAAACCCTGAACCAAGTGACGGCTAATATTCTTGTTTTGTTAAATATAATGAAATTCATGATGTAACATGAAATATATAATAAGAGAACATGATGGCAATTCTCAGGAGTTGCAAATGGCTGTGCGGTACTCTTTGTGAGTCCCGCAGGAGTGAGGAACAATTCCTCTGGCATGAGCGGCATCACTAGTTTGTACAGGCTCATTGCTTTTCTCTATGGAGACTTGAACCTCAACGGGCCAAGAAATTCAAAGGTGAACACTTCCGCAACAAGAGATACGGCTGGAAAGTTAGTCAAGTCAAGTGTTTATAAATGAACACTATAAGCTGGAACTTAGGAAAAAAAATTTTTTTAAAGTTTTGTTTAAAACTGTAATGATCATTCTTCATGGTCAACTAGACTGGATTTGGAGTCTTCCAGGAGACAATCTCTGGATGTACCTGTGTGTTTGTTTCCAGAGAGAAGAGGAGGGGTAAGTGAATGTGGGCATCAGACTACAGAAGAAGAAAGAAGAGAGAGAGAGCTGCATTTACCCCGCTTCCTGACTGTGGACAACATGTGACCAGCTGCCGTACTTCTCCATCAAGATGGAAGGCAACTCTTCTTAAATCTAAGCCCCAGTAGATCCGTCTCCCCTTATACAGCCTTGCCATTGTAACAGAAACACAAGGAATATAAAATCATTGAAAAGCAAGGAGAGTGTCTTCTCTGGCTAAGTATTACACGAGCCTTATGTACAAGCATAAAACTATCCGGAAAGTGTCACTCCAAACTCTCAACACGAATGGCAGACTAAACAAGGAAGTAGAAGTTCTATTCATTTCCACACTGGAGGACACTTAGCGAGTTAAAACTTGACTGAATTAGAAGTCTCAGGGCCAGAAGAGGGATTACAGGGCAGCAGCTGAGCCGGCAGAAGCAAGTGCAAGTGAAATCAAATCATTCTACCCCAGAGGCCTAGTAATCCACTCAGTGACATTCGAAACTGGCTTAGACCGGATTACTTGGCCTACCACCAAAACTGTATCTTAAATATTTTCCCAAGCGCACTGTTTACATGCTCTCCATTTTTAAAGGTGTGTCTTTGATGCAAGCTTTCTAAAATTAAAAATATTGTCAGTTTGGCTTTGTTGCTAAAAATGAAGTTCCCTAAAAATCCATACACAAGCATGCGATGGCATTTGTTATCTTTATGTACCTTCTATATTTAGTTATTTACAGAGCGTGGCAAGTACTCTGAGAACAATGCCTGTAAATTAGCTCCTTGCTCATCTTTCATCCTAAGGGATGATTCCCGACTGAACAAAGGGAGGAAGATCCTTGTTTCCCATCTGCCAGTGTCCAGCTGCTCCCCTGAATCCCAATCCAGCGCATCTCTAGCTCTCTAAGTTTTCTGAGGAAATGAAAGTAAAATAACTTAAATTTCTTTACCCTTCCAAATCAATTTCAGGATGAAGCGAGGGCTCAGTGGGTAAAGCACATCTGCTTAGGTGTGAGGACCTGAGTCTAGAGCCCCACACTCTGTATAGTGGGGGTTACAGCATGCATTTGTAACTTCAGCACTCCTAGGTCAGATGAAGGCAGCGATATAAGAATCCAGTGACACTCAGGCCAGGAGCCTGAGCACACAGCTGAGCATAAGACACCCTGTGTCAAATCTCAAACAAGGTGGAAGTGAAGGCCAGCTCTGAGATTCTCTCTCTCTCTCTCCCCCAACCCCCTCACACATGGC
>NC_022028.1:12692101-12694914 GCF_000317375.1 Microtus ochrogaster | reverse complement strand
AGGAGACTGACTGTTGTCATGGAACATGGCACATAAAGTTTCAATAACACCAATGACTAAAACATCTTTTTCTTTCTGGTGACAGAGATGTAAGGGCACACAGACACAGAGTAAAACAGGAAGATTTCTAAGGCCCGTGTCTGCTACTGTCCACTGCTTCCTCCATCCGAGTAAACCAACAGCAAATGCACCATTGTGTGTCACACAAAGCAGGCTTTACCTGGTGATTTGAAGATTATACATTTGTTTCTTTTTAGACAATTAGCTAAGACATTTCTAATGTGTGTTGACTGCCACTGACATAGCTCTGATTAGTAACAACACTTTTTAATTTAAATGCACTTTTTATAAGTAGTACTAATGTATTGTATAGCTAATAGCATTTCCAGGGGTTCTGGGTAAGAACAAGTGCAATCATAATTGAGTCATAATATTAAATCATCACTAAAAATTAACTTAAAATATTTAGAATCTGTAATTATTTATCAAACGATTTTAGTATCAAAAATATAATTACTTACTAAATAGCTTAACCAAGGAAATCCCACATGTGAAGTATAGCCTGGAGCAGGGGAGGGAAGGGAGAACCCCAAAGGCAGGAGATGAGCACACATGTAAAGCCCAGCAATGGGGATGCTGAGCAGGGTGGAGAGGAGGGGTACTATCTTCAGGTATCTTTACAGCACACATGAAACACACACAACCAAAATGACTCGAAAGACAATATAAAACCAGGTAAGTGAGATGGTAGGTAAACAAAGAAAATAAGCAATAAAAAGCAGAGTCGTACTAATTAACTTAAAGTTGAACAAATGCCACACAGCTGAATCAACGTTTTGTTAAAACTCACTGGAAGAACTAGGTGTGTGTGTGTATGGGGCGGGGGGTGAGTGCTGATCTGAAGAGGATGGAAAATCTGAAGGAAGTAGTTTTATTACATTTTAAGGATATATGAATCACACCAGGTTAATAAAAATAGAACGTCAGGTATTCTATACAGAAGAGTTAAGTGTTATAGTGAGCATTTTTAATAATAGAATTTTTAGAATAGAATTTGTATTGGGAGTTGATTACATCTAAGAAGGCTTAAGCTAAGCATGGTGATGGCATCTGCAGTCCCAGTGCTGGAGAGTGAAGGCAGGAGGGTCTGTTACATGGAGAATGTGAGGACAGCCTATGCTACTTGGGTGGAGCATGGAGCGGTTGTCTGAACCCTTTCCAAGGTGCCAAAATACACGCATTGCTCCTGTAAGAAAGAATGTTACCAATTTCATTTTTATCACCAGTTGGTCATATAAAACTTAGCCTACTACATTCACATAAACATTGGGTCTCATTAGAGCTGCATAGCTTTCTTTTGCTTTCTTCCTTATCTATAAGGCAATAAATACTATATTAAAACCATACAAAAACTTCTGGTCCTGAGAATAACCTAATGAGTTATTTTGTAGTACCCAACTGCGGCTTTGAGAAGCTAATAAGTTACACAATTAGTTATAATAATAAGATTGCATTATATTAAGTATAATAATAAGTCACACTATTAATTCTCTATCTATAAAGGAAGACCCCTAAACTACAAGTCAATCAGGCTCAGCAATAACTTCAGTAAGTCCAAATAGGCTGTTAAAGAGAATATTTTACATACTATCAAAAACAATGCGAAACTTTCAGCAAATACGTTCTAATTAAGACTTAAGCTAACAGTGGTTACTTTTACAATCTCACTATTCTAGAGGCTGAAGCAAGATGACTGTGAGTTTGAGGCAGAGAATCTAAGGCCACTCTGGGCTATGTAGCAAGGCTCTGTAACAAAAAAAATTAAAGTACAGCCACCACCCCCCAAATCAGCAACAATAAAACCACACTTAAATGTGCATCACCCCTAGTGCTTTCTCATCTGTCATCATCTAGACTCCTCAGCAAAGCCCATTGCCTATACATTTAAAATATATCTAGACTCTGACCACTGGTTAACACTGTCACTAGGACCATTAAGTGCTTCCTTGGAGAACTGCAAACAACCTGTCAACTTGCCTTTGTTCTTGGCTCATCGGCCTATACAGGAGTCTTATAAGGATTAGACTATGGCACACAGGCAGTCAGGGTCTCAGTGTTTATGGAACACAGCTAGACATCACTGTGTGGGTTGCTCTGAGGATACAAAGGCAAAGCCACAAAACCTAAAAGAACTACTGGCCCTTTGCAGAAAGTCTGCCAGGTTCTGGTCTATCTGAATCACAGCAGTTAGTGATCCCTTCTGAATGAACACGAGTCACATTCTACCATTCTGACCACAATCTTCTAAATATTTTCCTCTGAATATAAAAGGTGAAGACCTTAAAACTATCTGTTTGCTGTTCCTATCCCTAGAAGGCTTTTCCCCAGCTAGCTTTGCTTATTCCTCATCTCAAGGTGCTTTTAAATGTTACCAGTAACAATTCCTTCGCATCATACCTAACATCTGATCCATCCCTCCTGAGGACCAGCACTGGTCTGCATGATTCTCATGCTCTATTTACTCATATACTCAGACCCTCCTTCTATTTATAGGGAGCTGGGCAGGGACAAGAATACCGACTGTTCATTATGAGACCCAGCATTGACAAGACTGACTGGTAACATCATGTATCTGTTAAATGAAAATGCACAGGAATGCTAAATAGCCAGAACTAAATTATCACGTGGGATACTCAAAAGTAAACCACTTAAGATTGTGGTGCTCAGCACTCCTGAAGATGAAATGATGATATCTTCAAAACACACTCTCTAGTTGCAACAGACACATTATTTAATGTTGTATCCTTTAAGTT
>NC_022028.1:12686250-12691956 GCF_000317375.1 Microtus ochrogaster | reverse complement strand
GCCACCACCGCCCGGCTCCTTCAAGTAAATTATCACAAGTCCACCGGGGTTGACTTATTTTCACCTTATAGACTAAATCTGACTATTTTATTTAATACTCTAATCACCACCTCTATGAAGACTGTAGGACAAAAGGACCACATATTCTTTACAAAGCAACAAGAACAACAAAACAATGCCTTATATCCTTGAGACTGGGTGACTTTAAATTTCCTGAAGAGGATCATCTTGCTATAAAAGTTCAAGTAGCTAAAATGTGTTATCTCCGCTTACTATGGGGCACGAGGGGTAATCTGATAGTTCACATTCAAACCTGGCCTTCAAATCAGAGCAGAAGGTGTCTCCCCCATTCTCATCTCACATTATATTGGTGGACTACTCTGGGCACAGAGCACATGGAGACATTACTGAATATGTATAACAAAGCATCACTTCAGCATTTCTGCCAAAGCTTTTAGGTTCTAGAGAAACCTAAAAACTCTACAAAGCTCTATAAAATGGACATTGTTTAAAACAACCCCTAATAGCAAATGCCAAGTATCAACTAGTGTAGCAACTCTTCGAATTACATTTGCTTTTAAAAGAAGTAGGTATGCAAACGTTTAAAATCTGAAAAGATTTTATTTTTTTAATTTTTAAATCACACAAATGAACAAGACAATGACATTGCTTAAGCAGTATTGCTTAGGTGCTGAGATTTCAAAATAAAATTCCCTAAAACTTTAGATATTCAAGAATGCCTAAGTATTTAATGTTTGGTAAAAAGACAGTAAAAGAAATTTAATAATACAGCCTTCAGATATCGTTTTTTGCTGTCCACTTTTCAATAAATGCAAAAGAACATTCTTTCCTAAAATAACTTCCTATTTGGCAAGTGTTTCACTGATTTTACCCTTAAAAATGCTCACTAGTGTTTCCCTTTCCTTTAATTTTAAGTAACAGCAGGTATTTGGCTTCAGAGGTACAAATTAAATATTTAACTCCAGATGAGGTAAAACTATAATGTCATTCTTTGCTTATGTGTACAAGTATTGACGAGGCATGTTGTTTAAATATGTCTGTACTCTTCCACCTACCATTACATGGTGCTTGTGTTCTATGTGAAGGCATGTAAACCACAGTTCTGCATTGCATGTACTGCTGTTTTAAGTGCTCTCCTGATGGAGAAAGCTGCAGTTGTTTTTGCTGCTGTGATGTTTCTTAGCTAACGTTGGTGGAACCTGGAAACTAGTTATTGGAAAAGAAGTAAAATATGAATACCACTAGACTTCCTTCAGAGTTAAGTAGCTTGGTGGAAAGACGAGGAATAAGACCACTCTGCCAACCCATGACCAGGGGACCGCACAGAGCAGGTAAGTGGAAGAAAGAAGGGAAGGGGTTCAGTCCTAGGTTTGAGGTGAAGTTCTCTGCGGATGACAGAACGAGCATGTCCATAGGCTAGGAGCCAATTACAAACTAAGAACAGAAACCCGAGACTTTGATTTTGCCCCTTTAATTACTTAGCATGTTTAGCTTTTACACTTTTAACAGCCAATTTCCAAGCACTTCTAAAAATCCTTACTAGTCAAGTGAAGCTCAATTTATTTAATAACTGCAAAACAAGGGAACAAGAAATTTTAAAAAATGGAAAAAGACAAAGTTTTAGAGGTTGAGGTAGGTGGGATCATTTCATTCATGGTTTTTCAAGATAGAAAACTGGTAGCATTGCTGTAAGCTTCTGACCAAATAGTACTAGACAGGAAACGTCTTCAACTAAGTCCTACTGTACAATTAATCTTGACAAACAAGCTATTTCACTTGTTTAAGAGTAGTATCTCCTAGAACAAGTAGAGAACCATGATGTGCTGTCCCAAGAATTATTTAACACAGCATACTGAGGTAATCTTGCATTACTTAAACTATCATGAACTACTTTAATGAGAAACGTAATCTCAGGGGGCTGGAGAAATGGTTTGGCAGTAGGAGCATTGGCTTCCTTTGCAAAGGATTGGGGTTCAATTCCTAGCACATACATAGCAGCTCAAAACATCTGAATGTCAGTTCTAGGCAACCCAATGCTCTCTTCTGACCTCTGCTGGCACAAGGCACATACGTGGTACATAGACATACATGTAGGCAAAACATCCATACACATAATAAAGAAAAAAGAACACAAACAAAAAACTTACCTGTTACTACTCACAACTTTCAAAATAAAAGTTTTATATTAGAAAATATAAGAATGGTTTTATCACAAAAATATGTGATAAATTCGTAAAGTATTAAAATGTTCATTAAAGTTGGATTATTATCACCAAATATGAAACACCATGTCTGTATTTAAATTTATGAGTCACTGAAAATTTAAAAAGTCTTCAGTGTTTTCAAGAACTATGCAGAAAAGAGGTTTAATCTCTGAAATTTTAAATATGTTCTATGTAGATCTAAACTTCTCAGCACATCCGTGAAAGGTGCAATTCCTGCAATCTGGGTCTAAGAATGATTTTGCTATGTCTATAAATAAGACAAAGGTCATTTCATGGTAAACAGAGAGAGATGGAAGGAGGAAAGAGATGTTTGAAGGCAAGGAGGTTTGAAAAGACCATAGAGAAGGCTGCTAAGTTAGAAGCTTACATAAAAATACATGTATTACTTGTGAGTGTGTGTGTGTGTGTGTGTGTGTGTGTGTGTGTATGTGTGTGTGTACACAGAGAGACAGACAGAGATATAGTTTAAAGGGAGAAATGCCATATCTATATCTATGGACTAGTCAAAGCCCCAGGGCAAGGCATGGGAAACTCCCCTGAACCTGGAGCTAAGACCCTGTTGATAAAGATACCACTTTGGACAAAGGAATTGGAGAACTGAACTGGAGCTGACCTGGAAGCTGCTTCCTAGAGGAGTAGTTCTCACGGTATCAGAAGTTACTCTGCAGGCTGTCAAATGGCTGGACTGGCAATATATCCTTAAGTTGCAATAGTGGCACCTTTATTATATGGGTAACCAATACCTGTCTAGCTAGACTTAAAGCCTGCTCAGCAGGAGGAAATTAGTCCCTGGTACTGTGAACTTAACAGCTACCAGTGGCTGGAGAAGTCATAGCCATCAGAGAAAACATAATACTGTCACCTTTCCTTAACCAGTAAAATTTCCTACTGTATTCTAAATACTTATCCTTACACTGGCACGTAAGGGTAGCTCTCATCCCTCAACTTGCGAAAATTCAGAGAATAAGTAGCCCTGGAGCAGCTAGCCCAAACTGGAACATCTGTAAGGCAACCCTTACTTACTCCTGAGGGAAAACTGTGGGGGAGAAGAGGTATAAAGATTTAAATGCCAAACAGCCAGGATACCTGCTGCTAGATAGAGTCCTCTAGCACGACAGGCAAGCGGCACGTATGAAATCTCAGCAACACGGCTGTCTAAATACGATCTGCACAATGACAACTTGGACTGCTATGACAGCATGGCTGGGGGACATTTCAGCCCGAGATGAAGAGCTATGGGCAATCAGTGGCTGCTGAGATGGAGTGACAGTCTTTTCCAGGGATGACCCCAACAGGTTACCCAATCCCAAGCAGTCAGCCCTAACTAAGACATGGACATACAAGAAACACTAAATAAACCCAGTAGATTGCAATTTACATGTCTTTGTGTGTATGTATGCATATATACACATATATGTAACAATAATTAAGGAAGAAATGGATTTAAGAGGCAGTGTGGGGGACACAAAAGGAGCTAGAAGGAAAAAAAGGGAATAGATGATATAAATAAAATTTTTTGTATGAATTTCTCAAAAATTTAAATAAAAATGCATACCAGAAAAAGAACTATAAGACAAAATATTTCACTAAAGATTTAAAAATTAAGAGCAAATGAGAAAGATTTAACTTATTTTCACAGGAAATTAATCCTTTTATTTGAAATTGCTCAGGGCATGTTCAGGTACTCACCAACATGTATACTTATTAAAGCCTGTTATTTTGTGTGGCAAAATACACTGTGTTAAACTGCTGGGTATACTATTTAAACTTAAAGAATTCAAGAAAGAGAATAGATATACATTTAAATGTCAAGACCTATATAAACAATGTGAAATTAGATAAAAAAAAACCAGTGTGTAATTAAACCCAAAATGATACTCTGAAATGCTAACTTTTGTAGTTTCCAATCTCGGTCAATCCTTGGGACATTCTTTAAAAAAAACAGCAGCCCTTGAGGATTTAGACTGGCTTTTCTTGTTTTCCTTAACAAGAAACATTAGACTTGCGTGTCCAGTATTTCAGCATTTTGGTGTTGTTGATTATTTGTTTTTCTAAGACAGGGTTTTATTATGTAGCCTTGGCTGTCCTGGAAATTACTATGTAGATCAGCCTGGTCACGAACTTACAGAGGTCTGCCTGCCTCTGTCTTCCAAGTGCTTTAATTATAGTACAGGTATCAAACCCAGAAAATTTATCATTTATAGGACATGTTTTATTCCGTGTATTTTCCACCTGTCCACTTGAGCATATCCCTTTTATATCCTTACTTTTGTAACAATTTTTCCTCTTGCGTTTTATGACGCCTTCTGAAGGCCAGGCTAATTCCTGCAGTTTGGCCTTCAGTGTGGCTGTGTCTGATATTAATCCACTGATTCATGGCACCCAGCGCCGTCAGGCCGTCATTCATGAGGTGCACAAAGCACATGTGCTCTTCAGCGATGCTGATTCTGACTGCCTGATGTAGATTTTATCCAGTTCCTTGGAGGTATAGCTGTTATTTTCTTCTTTACATCTTACTCAATGTTGCTTTCATCTTAGGATTTCTACACTGAGTTTAGTTTCAGTCACTTCTGTTATATTTATCTCTAAATATTTTATTAGGCTCATTTGAAAATCTGGGATTTATTTATTCATTTTTAGCTTGGTGCCTGCTGGTATTTTAAGCTTGTTTCACTCTTTCCCTCTAGTTAGCCACTCTATAGTGTTGATAATTACAACATTAAATCTGTGCAGGTCTTTCTCTATACTCACTTTCCTGGAACCTCTCATTAACACTCTTTCCTGGTGCTTCCAGATTGTATCAAGTTGACAGCTAAGACCAACACACACACACACGCGCGCGCGCACACACACACACAGAGTTAAGACCAACACACACATACACACACACACGAGTTAAGACCAACACAGAGAGAGAGAGAGACAGAGACAAAAAGAAAAAGAGAGAGAGACAGAGAGTTAAGAATACATTCATTTTTGCACAAAACCTCGGTAAGAACTGGTTAAATCGTGAGCTTCTAAGTGTCTTTTAGTATGAGTCTGTATTAAAAATTAGATTTACAAACAATTATTAAGAGTACTTCAAAGCTATATTAAGATAGGGAATTTCCTTCATTTTAGAATTTCTCTCCTTAATTCTCTAGTTCTGTAGTTTAGTATATTCTATAAAAGCTTTTTCTAATCACTAAGAAGCAACTACACCACTGACCACTACACATGGCATTTTCTTGGGTAGTAAACTGATAGTCTTGTCTCCTCTCTCATTTTCCAGCCTGTGTCTTCTCTACTGACCTAGGTGTCAGTTTCTGCCAGTCTCCATATACTGTCTGTGACTTCCATTACATCATTGCTTGGAATGAATTTTCCATTTTATTTAGAAAATGGTAACAAAACTGTTTTTAAAAATTAAAGGACAGCTGAGGATAGGGAACCTGTAATGAGCCTATCCTATAGCAATACT
>NC_022028.1:12683937-12685720 GCF_000317375.1 Microtus ochrogaster | reverse complement strand
CTCAATAAAAAAAAAGTTTCAAAAAAAATCACTTCTGCAAAAAAAAAAATTAAAGGACATATGATGTAATACTAATAAAATTTCCTCTCTCTCTTAAACAAAACAGAAAAACACTAAATGTAAGACTTGGAACCTGGCTCCTCAGATTAAGGCTGAAGGCTCACCCTGTCAGCCCAGCTCCTCAGGCTTTCTCAGAATCCAGGCTGCATTTGCTTGCCACAAGAAGGAGGCAACTGCTCAGGTGCCATTTCTAGATGTTTCATTCATACTATTATGACTTGTACTTTTAGAACTGTTTATAATTTATGTGGTTCTTTATGGCTTTCTTCCCATTTTTATGATTTCCATGCAAAAAAAAATGTATGGGTGGGGATAAATTCCCTAGCCCTAACCTATTCAGTTAGTACTTTAGATAAACAGTTTCAGGTCACCTTGCATTTGCTGGCAGAGAAATGACTGGCAAACATTTTATCTATGCAGCCTGGATTTCAAATCATCCCTGGATGCTAGGCTTATTTACTATAAAACTTAGTGGCCAACTCTTTCTACAGTAAGATCAGTGCACAGCTTCTCTCCTAACTGCTCTGAACATTAGTATTCATCATGCAAATATTTCCCATTTTCCTTTTACATCTCATATATATATATTTTATATATATATATAAAATCATGTTTTCAGTTGTGTCTACTTGGCTATGTAATAATTCATCTAGTTGGGATGGCATATCAATTTATATTTTAGTTTTTGAGTGTATGACCCTACAGATTATTTGATTTCTTTTAAGGCTCTACTCTATTATGTGAGCAAATACACTAAAACAAAATGAACACAAAAATGAGGTCTGCTTTACAGAGAAGATTACATGTTCTGCTACTCTAATGCCCTAATAAGACAATGAATTTATTTCAAGAAATCTTCAAATAATGGAATGAGATTTTGTGTTTAGGGATCTCTAAAGTTAACACCTGGGAAAGCAATATTCTCCAACCCTGAACTTCCAACTTGCTTTCTTAAATTCAACCCTCAAGGTCACATGCTCCCCAAACAACCTAATTACTGTTTGGAATCAATCATGTCAGTTCTGTTGACTGATTCAAGAAAAGCACAGATTGGTAACTTACTCTCTTTCCCTATACATACTTATCTTGGTCATTAGCTTATTTTTAGACAAATTCTTCTGAGCCCTTTTATGAACTATCAGAAACTACTGCCACTTTCTTTCATTGTTTACTTCATAGCCCAATAAATCCTGGTGGATGGTTTGAATTTACACTTCATGGAGAAGTGAGATGATCAAATATTTCTGGTACTTCCAGCTAACCCTCAGATCTTGGTAGAACAGTACCCAGTTTGGTAATTTAGAAAAAGTGATACCCACAGTCTTTCTGCAGTGTTCTGTCTTGAATGTCTTTAGTGTCATGTCCTCCAGAACTAGATGACCCACAACCTTCTGTTTTCCTAATTCTATTCCATAAACTCCTAAAGCCTCTGGTGATCTAAATAAACAAAACCCTTCATTCCACATGCATGGCTTTTCTAGTTTTTAATCTGTCTCTCCCAGGTGCCTCTGTGCATTTCAGAAATGACTTGGGCAAACATCTTCCTTTCTTCATATTCTTCTTTACTATCAGCTGGTTTTATGATCATCAATCATCAAAATTTTTCCTGTTTTGCATACCTCTCTGTATCCACTTTTGATGTGAGATTACCCTCTGTAAGCTGTGAATATGTTTTATTACTATCTGTTAATAAAGAAGTTGTTTTGACCTGTGATAGGGCAGA
>NC_022028.1:12680829-12683837 GCF_000317375.1 Microtus ochrogaster | reverse complement strand
CAGTTGGAACCTTACCAGTAGGCCACAAGCCTCATGGTAAAATTTAAAATAATGGAAATGGTTAATTCTAGATGTAAGAGTTAGACAGCAATACACTTAAGCTATTGGCCGAACAGTATTGCAAATAATATAGTTTCTGAGTGATTATTTTGGGTCTAAGCACCAATGCACTTTATCTGCTCTCCTTTGGAAAATGACGTTTTTGAATTCCAGTCTCCATTCCATTGTCGTCTCCTCCCTTCAGTTTGGTTCTTAGCATGCATGTCTCCAGTGACCTCAACACCCCTCACTCTATTCTTACCAATGTCTTTCATCGTGCACTTTACAATTTATTCAAGCTTTTCCATCTGTTTTGGATCATTCTAGAATTCTTCCTCCCATAATTTACTTCCATGCTCTGATCTCAAATCCCTTTTCTATAAAACTATCGGATTCAACTTTTAGAAAAATAAATCATGAACTAACTTCTCTGCCTTTACTTAAAACCTTTCCTGGTTCTTTTATCACTTATATAGACCTTTCAGGACTCATTAAAATCCTGCAGTTTTCTTCAGGCATCATTCCAACCCTCGTCCTCATAAGCAAAAACATGCAATGTTAGACTAACCATGTTTTCAACTCCCATGATCACACAACACAACTGTGCAACTTCAAAATAAACTGTTTGTGCCCTTTTTTCTTTGGCAGGGAACTGCTTGATCTTGATGCACATACTAAATACATTCTTCTGCAGCCCTGAAATGCTACTTCAGTGTCTATGACCCAGAACTTCTCCTTGGCTATCATTCTCCCAGTCTCCACTAGGTAGAGCATGACTCCTTCCTGTAGGCTACCTTATTAATTCTTACAAATTACAAATTCCAAGACAGCTTGACAATAGCTACTTTACCTTCAGGGGCATCTGCATCACATCTTTTTGGCACAGAAAGGGTTGAGTTGCCTTTATGGACATCAGAAGTTATATTGCTCTGAAAGGTGAAAATATGATTAAAATAAAAATATTGCAGTCATTAATGTATCTGGACTAATCACATTGTGAACTTCATATTCTACTTTATACTAATGACATCTAATATTCTAAAAGATCAATTTAATAAAAACTGTAAGACAAGAAGATACGATAAATTTGATATTAAAGTAATTTTGCAACAATAATTTAGGTCTTATAGTAAAGAACAGAATTTCTTTTCAGAGTAGCTTGATAACAAAAATGAAAAAGGCAAAAGCCTGGAGTCTTGGATTTCATTTGAAATCCCAGCATATGGGAGGTCAAAGCAGAAAGATTGTGGGGAAAAAAAATAACAAAAAATAAAAATAACAACAACAAAAACTTATTCAAAAAGTATCCTTCCCCACTACACAAAAAGCAACAGAAGAGGGGGAGGGGAGAAAGGTGAACGGAGGGAAGAAGAGTGGAAAGAAAGGAAGAAAAGGCAAACAGGGAAAAATATCTTTTACAAAAGAATAATTTTCATTCCCAGAACAGTTGCTGAGTATCAGCTAGGAAAGCAGGTAAGTGATGAGGCAGGAGAATTACAGGGTCTGCACAATCACACTCAGTTCATGTGATCTCATGATCTAGCACGGAGTTCCCAGGCTCCTGTACCACATGATCTGACTGGAGTGTTGCATCTACGCTAGTAATTACTAATGTTCTCTTAGAAATGCCTTTCTGAGATGTCAGTGATACAAGAACTGATGTACATTTATTTATTTATTCATTTCATGTAAAAATAAACACGGAAAGGAGGAAGTACGAGAGAAAGGAGATGGGGAGGTCAATGGGAAAAACATGGGTCCAGTGTAAACTGTTAGGAAGAACAACCACACGCATTTTAGGAAAAGGAAATAGGGCAGTGTTTTGATTGAGAAAGTTCCTTCCTCAATCTTGAGTATTTGAACACTCGGTCCTCAGTTGGTGGTTCACTCTGGGAGGGTGTGAGAGGTGAGGTCTTGCTTGCTGAAGTACATCATGGGGGGAGGTTGGAGGAGGTTTTGAGAGTAAAAAGGCTTCCAGTTACTCTCTCCTCTTTGGGCCTGCAGTTAAAATGTGAGCTCTTGGCGTCCTGCTCTAGGCAATGCCTGCTGCTGTCCACCCCTGCCATCATACATGGACTCTCTAGAAGCTAAAATAAACTCCCCCTTTGTACACTGCCTTGGCCATGGTGTTGATCACAGCAACAGAAAAGCAAACAATATACTAGACAAATGTTGAATCCAATATGGCAAAAATACTTTAAATTGTCAAAAATCCAAGCTCGCTATATTCAATTAAACATAAAAAGCATTGTTGGTTTTTATTAGTCAACCATATCAAGAAAAGAGAAAAACAGCACCAAGGAACTCATCATGTTTAAAAGAAGTCCAATTATCACAGATAAAATATCCAGGAAACCTCTCTCATTGAGCTATAGGAGCAATACACAAACATGATGTACACTCTGTGACTTTTGGCAACAGTTAGTGGAAGTATTTAAAAGTGCTAATTTTTGTAGAACCATTAGGAGTATTAGCTAATAAAGTGCTTATGAAAAGCTTGGTATCACAGGATCCACTTAATGTATATTTATAATGAAATTATTTTATTTTTAAAAGTATGAAACAAACATAAATATGTTTACAAGTACTGAAAAACCAGTTTTGTCAAAAAATAAATTTAATAATTAACAAATAAAATTTGCTTTTACATTTCTAAATTTGTTTTAAGTTTATTTTTACTTCTTTCAACTGTATCAGTGTTTCTAAAATACAAAAATAGTAGCATTTTAATTACTGCACTTACCTCTATTAAGTAATTTTGGCTTCCATACATAACGTACTGGGGAGCAAGACTATAGATCATGTAGCTAGTATGAAGGACAATTAGCAGGAGTATCATGCATAGAAATAAGAGTGCCTGAGGCCTGGTTCGCCCTCTTCTGATTTTATATAACTGGGGAAAATAAAAAACAAACCAGGACAAAGTTTAACCAAAGTTATTTTGAAGCTTTAAGTCAGGCCACTATGTA
>NC_022028.1:12672958-12680549 GCF_000317375.1 Microtus ochrogaster | reverse complement strand
AACACAAACACTAAGAACTTGAAAACAAAAGAACAAAAAAGATCTTTTTTCCTATAAAACTTTCAGCATTAATCTTATGTGTATTTGGAAATAATATCAGAGAGCCTATGCTCAAAGAAATTGATATTTATTAAGCTCTACATTTTTCTCTGCTCCCCTCCCTGTCCCTGCCCCTGCCTCTCCCTTCCCACTTCAACCCTCCCCCAAGGTCCCCATGCTCCCAGTTTACTCAGGAGATACAATATCCTAATACCTTCACACTATAGTCTGTCTTAAAAACTAGCTTATGATCATTTATGGTAGTCTGATTATAGATGTGGTATTTTTATCTGTGCTAAAGGGGAACTTAAGTGTTAACTGTAACTTAAGGAATTACGTGACTTGGTCCATTGTAATGGTGAGCCCCACTTTACTAGTTCCTGCTGCTTTACCAGACAACAGCCTATTACAGGCTAACAGAATTCTGTTCTGGACGAGATGACAATATAGTCACTGAGATCCCCTTTTGCACAGGAGTGGTCACACAATAAGATGTTCCTAATGAGAAACTGGAAGTCACATCACGACTGGATCTCGTACTTTAACCACTGAAGCATTCCCCCCACAGAAAGAAGTTTTTCTTCAGTTCAAATGCATGTTTACTATGTTTTCTTTTATTCATATCTAAAAGTGATGTCTATCTGATTCAGCATCAATTTACCATTTATAATTTTCTCAGGATGCATGTAAGAAAATAAGCAATGTTTGCAGTTGTCTTTGGTATGGGGATGGAGGGTCCAAAGTTCACTACGACACCAAAATCTGCACATTCTCAATTCCATTGAGTGCAGGGTGTAGAGTTTACATGGAGCCTATGCAGGTACTCCTGTGTACTCTAAATCATGCCAATGCTACGGATAATTACCACAGGTGGGGTATCAGTATTTATGATGTTCAAGGACTAATGAAAGGGCAAAGGTCAGCCCTATTCCATCTATTTGGTTGGGTAAATGTACAGGTGGGGAATTCATGAATAAAGAGGCTAACAGTAACAGTCTCTGACACCCACCAGGGAGGGGAATCTCTGAACTTCAGTGTGTTCGTTGTATGCCCAAAGCAATCAAAGGCTAAGATAAACAGCATACCTTCTAGACCAAGGTTTCTGAACTTCAGAAGTTTAATTGGCAGCATCCCTGATCCCTAATCCTTACACTTCCACAGCAGTCCCTAGTAACTAACTAAAAAATGTTTCTAAACACTGCTAAATATCTGAAAGAAATAGTGTGTGTGTGTAAACAACTCCTATGTAAGACTTCCTGCTCTAGAAAGTACTTTTATGTTAACATGGAACATAACGTTATTTCTATCACTTTTAGTATCATACTACACATAATATATTCTAAATATAAGAGCGGGCTGTGGCGGTACACACTGTCATCCTAGCACAAAGATGGGAAAGGTAGGAAAATCACAGACTTAAGGCCAATCTGGGCTACAAAGGCTTTTTCTCAAATAACACACAAACTAACAAAGAGGATAAATTGCCACAATGGAAATAATGTACAAAGTAATAAATACAAAAGCCAGAAGATATTATATACTTACTCTAATCCAAAAGAACCATATGCCAATATTTCGAATTCCCGCCATCGAAGTAAAAATAAAGTACATAATAATAATTGTTATAAGAATATAATCAAGAGGGAACACCTAAAAAAAAAGATGAAAATCAAGTTTAAAAGCCAAGCTCTGAGAGCTCTAGAAATTAAAACAAAATAGCTTGAAATAATTATTTACATTTGATAATTAAAATGTTAATCACCTTTCAGATTAGGCTAATATGAGAATACCATAAAAAATATTTTTATAAAATCCCAACTATTATTATGTTAATAATAACAACATCCTAAGGAAAAAATTCTAAAATCAATTATGTTGCATTTTTATATATGAAATAAAGACTTAATTAAAATTTAAAAACTAAATTGTCTGGAAGAGTTCACCTTTGGTAGTAGTAAGTATCTCATATCAAAAGTTGGCCAATACACAGATATAATCATCTATAAACCAACATCAATTTAGGTACAATTTGCAAATAAAAACTTAGCATCTGGCTCCAACACAAGTCTGACTTTTGCAAGTCTGCATGACAATGACTCTACTGGGAGAGATGCTTTATTGGAGTGTAAAATGACTGACATGTTACTTACTGTTTGCAACAAAGGCAAAAGCATGTTCAGTGGATTACTCAGGTTAGTTCCAAAGATGATGAAACCAGAATCTATTCCAGCTGAATGAAGAGCTTTATCTAAACTAAAAGAAACCAGGAAGAATGAATTTACATTATACTGCCACATTCCCAGTCCAGCCAGAAAGAAGAGCATCATAACTTAAGCATGCCACTTCTGCTGAGCCACAGAAAGCAAATTAAACTTCGCTGCAATGTCTCACAGACACTGTCAATAAGTAAAAAGGAAATACTGTCAATACACAACCTTTTAGCGATTCTCTGGGCTAATGCTCTACAACACTTTAGGTAGAATAGGCTACACTAATGGAATTCAGCACCAAAATGGATGCTATCAAAGATTTTGTATATGTGCTTTAGAAAATATCACTGCTGTACTTACTTTGACAGGAAGAGAGAAGTTACAAACAGCAATGCGACTAAGATGAAAAATATTCCCCAAATGATCTAAAATGAAAAATACAATCATTATAATACCGTCCTGAACACTAATATTGAAAGAATACAATCAGTAAGCTGACATAAGTGGCTACCACATAACAATGATCTTATACAAGGTGCAATTTAGTTTAGTATATAGTCCCAGTTTTTGTACCAAAATTTCCATCAAGACACTTAGGTCAATAATGTGTATGCAAAGAAGCAAAACATTTAAAAAGTCTTGGCTAACAAGTAAACAGTGAAAACTTTAGTTTGATTGAAAACATTTTATTCTATTACTGAAGTACATTAAAGAGAAAAGTAACTTCACTCACACATACACGCCTACACACACACCCAAGCACAGGCACATGCATGCACTGTTAAGGAGATCTCAAGTCAGAGAAGTGAAATTTCTTCAGAAACAGCATCAGCTTGAGGAACTGTCCTATGTTTCTGTGGCAAATACATAAAGTATTTTAACACGCATCCCCTACAATACGAACTTGGTTTTAGGAATGGACATAAAAGAGGAAACAAAATATCAGAAATGAGTTTCTAAACAACTGTTTCAGAATGAAAAAGAGATGGATTCTTTAGCAGCAAAATCTTGAGCTTTATTTATTGGTTTGTTTGCTTAGCTGATTCTGTTTAAGTTCAAGGCAAACCCGAGTCACGGTAAAGAACTGGCAAGGCCATAGGATTAAAAAAGGCTCTGTTCTAAGTACAGGCTAGATCTGTTTACCTCTTCCTTTAGAATTGATAAGAACAGATAAGTGTGAAATTTCATTTCCCATGAAGTGTGCTTCAGAATGCAGAGAGGATAAAAGGAAATACTAACATATTATTCTATCTGCCATATCAAGATGAGCTTATCAGATAATAATTTGACAAAGAGGTTCAGATTCGCCTTCTGTGAACTGTCCAGTTCAAACATAGTGTTTTTGGGGCTTAAGGAGTAGGAAGGACAGCAAAGGAGAGGGTCAAGATGATCTCATGGAGGGGAGCAACAGTCCTTGGACCTATCTCATAAGACAGGACCTCACTGAGAACTCATTACAAAAAAAGGATTTTATTGACAAGGAACTCTGAAGTCATTCCTTTGTGGTACCAAATGGTCACTATAAGGGGTGAAGTTCTATCTTCCTTCAGTACTAGATTCAGATACCAATGTGTGCTGCCCATGTAACATGGAGGCCGGAGTCTTTTTTTTTTAATTTATTTATTTAGTGGTAAGGCGTATCTCTTCCTAACTGTTAGTGAGAAACAGCTTGTAAAACTGCCAGCTTCCAATTAGAGGTCCTGAAACATGACACAGAAATTACAGACCTTGAAGATCCAAAGACTCCCTTTTGTTACATTTTGGCAAAAACATTAAATACAAAAATCCTTAGCTGTCTTACCAGTCTAAATATGAGTCAGACTATTTAATTAGCTACTTAAGATCACAGAATAAAATAAAGAATCTAAAATACTTTATGCTCCTCCAATGTGCATGTATACAAGAAGTTAAATTAGCAATTAAATATCTCACCAGTGATGAGAATATTGAGTTGACCTAGAAGCCACAGATTATGCTTTAGCCAAGATGCCAATTTCTATATGAAAATTAAACTGTAGAGGTGGTGCCAGCAAAAGTCATGGAGTAAGAACCGTGAAGCATTTATTCTCCATAAAAGCAGCAAAGGACCTAGGACCAATGAAACAACCTTTTCCACACTACGGACATTAACCAAAAGCAGAGAGCAATCTGTGGCCATGAACTCATGATAATGTGGCTTAACAGTGGTAGGGCACAGCAAACTTGAACTTGTCCTAGCTCCAAACATCCTACTCTAATGCTATGGCCTGAAAACAGCCACAGGGGCAGCATCTGGAGGTAATACAGTTCACAGGGGCAGCATCTGGAGGTAACACAGCACACAGGGGCAGTAGTCTCGAGGTAACAGAGCACACAGGGCAGCATCTGGAGGTAACAGCACACAGGGGCAACATCTGGAGGTAATACAGCACACAGAAGTGGGATGAAGCTCCTTTAAAGAAAGAATCATTTCCAGAAAAACACCATAATTTAAGCGGCCTGGTGGTTCTCGAGGAAGCTACTCATAAAGAGGTCTGTACATGTCCTGGCAGTGCTAAAAGCCTCTGGGTAGGAGCGATGACTGACAACAGTGACAAGAAATCCAGGGACTGCATGGTCGCCAGCGCTAGTGGACAGTGCACAAAATTACACTAACCAAAGCTTTAACAAGAAGGTCCAGGCAATGGGATGTCCACTGGGAATCTGGAGTTCTCATACTTTCTAGCATTCTAGAAGGAATGTGCATGCTTGTGCTCAGGAAAGATCCAAGAAGGCCCAGACTCCCGCCAGAGACTGCGCAGGAAGGAGGAAAAGCTAAAGCTAAGCTGAGAGGCACCCGCCGTGTTGTACTGCACCCAGACACAGAAATGTCCCGGCAGTCTAAACTCATGGCTTGCAAGAATTTAAGAAAATCTCTATTAATCAGCACACTAACTGATAGGAGCTAGAGTGAACACACAGCAAAGAATAACGACCTTGTGGGATTTATTTATAAGGATTACTAAAACAAATGCCAATAAAGAACCCCCAAACCCAAGGATATGACAAACAAACAAATAAATAAATCATGAAAATAAATTCAAAACAAGAAAATATGATAAATACAAGGAAGATAAAAGAATTAATAAGCATTCTGGGAAATCTAGACTTTGATATTAATAGATAAAACCTTTAAATTTGATTAAAACCTTAAAAAATTAAAGTCAATACCTTAAAACGATGTTTTAGCAAATAAACAATACCAATGAAGACATAAATGTCACTTAAACATGGACTGAAATGCTGAAGGGGAAAACAGGAAAACTGAAGCAAAAGTTCAGAAGAACTCATGAGCAGTCGTGAGCAGGCGGAAGCATGAAGGAAGAAGAACATTAACTGAGGTGAGCCACACCAAGGAACACACAGAAGAGGCCACAAAGAGGAGTGAACAATTTTAAAGACACGTGGGCTAATAAAAACAATGGGATTTAAAGAAAAGAGGACAAATATTTGAAGAAATAACGCCCAATTCTTTCTCAAACATGAAAAGTATTGAACTATATTCTTGCAAAACTTCAAGTAGAATGAATCAAAGATACCATACCCGCCACACACTGAAAGGAGTGAGTGAGTGAGGCAGAGCAGAAGAGAGGGAGGGAGAGTGGGGAGGGAGAACACACCCCAAAGGATGCAGAGAAGGACTTATCGCATGAAGCTGATCCGCATTCCTTCAGGTTCCACAGATAGAAGGCTGAGGACAAACCAGAGAAAGCCAAGGGAAGAGCATGGAGCTCAGCTCTGGGGCAAAGAATGTGACAGGCACACAATACCCTTGTTCAACACACAAAACTAAGAGACAAAAAGAACTACTTAAAATTTATACCGTCTGGGACTAGAGAAACGGTCAGCAGTTAAGAGCACTACGTTCCATTACAACACGTATATGGTAGCTTAAAGCCATCTTAATCTCTAGGTCAAGGGAATCTGATGCTCTTTTACGGCTTTCAAGGACCAAACATGCTAATGGTGCATACACATACACAGGCAAACCACCCATAAACATAAATAATTAAATTTAAAAAAAATTGTAGAATCATAGAAAGTCACCTGATGGGGGAGAGTCTTCTGTTTTTTGTTAATTTCATTGGTTAAATAAAGAGACTGCCTTGGCCCTTTAATAGGACATAAAATTAGGTAGGCGGAGTAAACAGAACAGAATGCTGGGAGAAAGAAGCTGAGTTGCCATGATTCTCCCACTCCAGACAGACACAGGTTAAGATCTTCCCTGGTAAGCCACCTCGTGGGCTACACAGAATATTAGAAATGGGTTAGATCAATATGTAAGAGCTAGCCAATAAGAGGCTGGAACTAATGGGCCAGGCTGTGTTTAAAATAATACAGTTTGTGTGTAATTATTTTGGGGTAAAGCTAGCCGGGTGGTGGAACGCAACCCGCTGCTCCTATTACTACAGTCACCCACTATAAAACTAACTTGAAGAAAACAACTGAGATCTAAAACAGGTAAAAAGGCTAATAAGAAGTATGTGTGTGTGCCTATTTTGTAAAAAATGAAAAATTTTGAACTTTACAGTGTATTTGACCTAGGGATTTAGGCTATTTATAACATAACCACCGTGTACTACTGTTATGTTATAAATGCATGCACATTCCCACCTCATGGATTTGTATACTGAGGCCCTCATTCCAAAAGTGACACTTTGGGAGGTGGAGCTTTAGGAAGAAATGACATGGATGTGGTTACATGGAAGGACCCCTCACAATAGAACTGTATCCATGAAAGAATGAGAGATCAAAGCTTTGCTCTCTGTACTGGGTAAAGACAAAAGAAAAAGGCAGACATGTTCAGCCAGGAAGCGGCAGCTAGGGGAACTGAGCCTACCAGCTTCCAGAACTGTAAGAAATGGCTTCTGCTTAAGCATTGCAGACTGTTTTCAACACTTGCTCGAGATGAGACAAATGCACTGAACATGCACACAAAACAGGAAAGGGAAAAACTAAACAATTTTTTTAGATGGAACATAATACTCTGTTAAGAAAAGCATTATAGTTGTTGTTGTTATTGTTGTTGTTGTTGGTGGTGGTGTGTGTGTGTGTGTGTGTGTGTGTGTGATTAGATTCACTTTTTATTTTTCAAAAAGGGAGATAACAGAAATGGAAAATATGAGAAACTGAAGTGTAGACCTCAGGTATCATGTTGTAGAAGAGGAAGCAGACACCGTTTAAAAGTTCAAGTTCCAGATGGAAATAGAAAACACTATCCTGAGTGAGGTAACTCAGACACAAAAAGATGAATATGGTATGCACTCACTCATAAGGGGATTCTAGCCAGAAATAAAGGACATTGAACCTATAATCCATGATCC
>NC_022028.1:12657769-12672217 GCF_000317375.1 Microtus ochrogaster | reverse complement strand
ACCTTGGACTTCCCACAGGGCAGGGAACCCTGACTGCTCTTTGGACTGGATGGGGGGGAAATGGGAGGGGGAAGGGGAGGGGAATGGGAGGAGGGGAGGAGGTGGAAATTTTTAAGTAAAGATAAATAAATAAATTTTAAAACAAAAGCTCAAGTTCCACATGAGCTAACAATCATCAGGAGTTTAGTCAGTCTTCCTCCTGAAAGAAGTACGCTAGTGTGCCTGTGCAGGTGGCTCACATACACTGTGAACGCAAAGACAGCTTAGTCTTTAAGAGCCCTGGCTGCTCTTCCAGAAGACCCAGGTTCAATTCCCAGCACCCTAATTGTGGCTTACAAAATAGACTGTAGCTCTGGCTCCAGAGGATGATCGCAATTTTGGGAAAAGGCTGTGGTGCACGGGCATCATGCATCAAGGTGGGTAGACAGAAGTGGCACTGCTGACCGCCCTGTCATGTAGCTTCTTCCTAAGCAAGTGACCAGACATCAGGTATGGAGTATGTGGAGACTGAGACTGTGCAGTGCAGGAAAACTGCATGAGTATGCCACCATTGCTTCAAACATAAGCTCTTTATCCCTCTCTCCACATCGGGTGTCTTTAAGAGTGCCTATTAACCCACATGAGGTCATGTTAATTCATTTGAAGAGCTTGAAAAGAATGGTAACTAACCTTTGTTCTCCCTAGCAACCATCTGGTTTCCTGTGTGCAGTGGCGGTAGGCATTCTGGACTGCCAATGGTCCCAGTCCTCGAACTGATGCTATATGTACTATATTCATCAGTCACCAAGACTTCCTCACAGATCAAAGGAAGTCACATGGTTTCCATTGTTTAGGCTTGACAGGCCATATCAAGGGGAACTATGATTATGTGAACAGAATTATGTTAAGAATGGCCCCATTAATATGATTTTAAATTCTGAAAGATAAAAGCTTTCAGTTCCACCACGTGTAATACTTCAAAGTTGCACAAATTTTCATGTTGATATCAATGCAGCGTCAGCTCGTGAAGGCAGCGATTTTTCCTTGTTATCTACAAGAAGCACTTTATTTAGTACACTATCATGCTAATGAAAGAGACTTTTGTATAGCTGGAAGAGGGCTAGTAAGATAAAGGGAAGCCTGAGGAGGAAGAAGTATCCGGAGGAGACATATACATCTTCTTATTTTCATCTCAGCCATGTTCAAAGACAGTACAAAGATGCTGGTGTATCCCTCAACCCGATTCTCCAAGGGTCGCAGCTTACTTTATTATTTTTGCCGTGTATACTTACGGATCAGTTTGAGGATTAGAAACAGATAAAATGCTTTGTCATACCTATGTCTAAAAAAGCAGTAATGTTTTTAACATAAGCACAATTCAACCATAGAAATCAGGAAATTAATTCTCATATGACCTTAGCCAAATCTGAAGTGCGTCATTCATGTCATTTATAGAAAAGCAAACTCCTGCAGTCTAAAATGCAACCCAGCCTCTCACGCAGCTCCTGCCATTTTAGTAACCTTCGGTCTGGATCAAGTCCTAATTACTTTTTTTCTCCATAATCTTGACATTTTGAGACCGGGGCAATTATTTTATAGAACGTCCTTCAAGCTAAATGGTCTATTTCTCATGAGTATGTTTTTTTGAAAAAAAAAAAAACAGCTGAGAAATGTTACTGAGTCCTTCGAACATATCATATTAGGAAGCACAATCAAGTCTATTTGTCCGACGACTAATGAGGCTTCTCTACTGTAAAAGTGCCATTTTCCTTCTCTAATACGTTTTGTGGTTTTATACTTGAGAAGAGGCAAAACTTTATCCTTAGCAACTGTTTGCCTTTAATTTCGGCATCTCTACATCTCTTCCTAGAAACGGTACACGTTATCTGTTGAATTCTGTTTTCTAGCATGCTGGGTTTTTCTAATTTTTTGTTTAATGAGCTTTATTTGGCTTATTCATTCACATCAATATAGACTCATAGATTTGTATTTTATTCATGGAACTATTATCATTACTGTTACTATGTATACTGTTAATATTACTATTCAGTACCTAAATGGTCCTACATTTACCCAGTGGTAGACCTCAAAAAGTTGGTCCCTTCTGTTCTGAGCATTTCTCCTTGCTTTCTGGAACAAGAAGCTGTTCTCAGCTATTTTTGGCTCTCCCAAGCACAGTACTAGAATCAAGCATTTGCCTGGGTGGTCCTAGTTCCTTTTCATGGAGTCAGTCAGGGACTGCCTATTAGAAAACAAACACTCTAGGCAGGAGCCACTAATTGACCTGTCTCTTCCTCTTTGTTCTCAACTTTATTTTCTTATGTGGCTTTTATCTTTTGTTAGCCTTTTGGTAGCTTGGAATGTTGTGTTCACTTCCATTTTTACTGACACTGTGTTTTGAGCTATGTATTTCTCTGATCACTGTTTTAAGTTGATCTTCTAGCCCGACAAAGACATGAAGTATCAGCTCAACAACTTGAAAAGACAGCATTAGTTCAACAATCAGAATGAACAGGAAGAAAGAGCCCAGGATTTCTGATACATTTCTACTCCAGACTTGAGTATTCCTTATCAAATGTGTGAGTATTTCAAATTTTAATTTTTGCAAGCTTTGGCTACTTATGTAAAGTTTACCCATTGAGTATCTTTAGTCCAAAATAGAAAATGGAAATCTTACAAAATCTGAAACGTCTTGATTACCACAGACTACTAAATTGTAGGTCTGCAACATCTGGACAGGGGTGCTCAGGTACACCATTAAGTTTTAGAAATTCTGCTGTCTACTCACTCATTACTCATTACGATTAATTTTCAAGTGGAAGGGGCCTTAGTTTATTGACTTCGTTTAAATTTCTAGTTTCAATAAGCTGTATTTAGAATAATGTACGTACTATATCTACTTTATAGAATTTACTAGTACTCTTCTTTCTGACCCAGTTAACATTATAAATGGTTTTCCACATGGACTTGGAGAAAAGGCATAGTCCCTATTATCCAGATATAAAGTTCTGAAATATATATTGATTATATTTGGGTTCTCTCTCTCTCTCTCTCTCTCTCTCTCTCTCTCTCTCTCTCTCTCTCCACAGTCTTGACCCTTTTACTCATATTATCGCTTCTCCCATTCTTCGGCTAGACTCTGGGAGCTCAGCCCAGTGCTAGCTGTGGATCTCTGAATCTGCTTCCATAAGTTGCTGGAGTTTCAAGCTATTTTGAAGATATTATAATGAATATAAAAAACATTGACAGAGAGATATAAATAAATAGTTCACAAGCTAGAAATTTAGTAATGCTGAAATATCACTTCTCCACAAATTACTTTTAGATCGTGCAAATTCAGAATAATCTTAGTAGACATTTCAACAGGTGTTACAGAATTCAAGATGGAAATTGAAATGATCTACCAATGTCAAAATAACTCTGAAAAAGGAAGATGAAATTGGAAAAACTTCTGCCTGATTTCATGGATGACAATAAAGTTCCATTAATGAAGCTTCAGTACAAGGACATCCAGAGCAGTGGGGCAGAGCTCAGAAACACTGGACAGACACCCCAGAGAGTGAGAGCTGCCCAAGTTCAAGGAGGGAAAACCAATCTCTATGTAAACTGCGCTGGATCAGATGGGTACCAATATAAAAATAAACAAGTCACAAAATTAACATTAACCAAATATGAACTTGGAGTTAAACTATAGATTTTCTACAAGAGAATGTAGGAGAAAAGTACCTTAAGAGAGACAAAAATTTATGAGAACATAGAACAAATGGGAAATAAATAAATTGGATTTCACCAAAATACAAGAAATAATAGCACATTAATATTAAGATAAAATAATGCCACAAATTGGGAAAGACACAAGCAGTGAATTTATTTGATAAAATCCTTGACATAAAAAGCTTAATGATTTTATAAAATGTCATAATAGAAAAACCCACTAATGATTACACACTGTAATACATACTGAGATTGTCACCACAAGTAAGATTGATATATTAACTAAAACTATTAAATGAATAAAACCAGTGTACCAGTTGGAGGGAAAAAACAAACGGGCAATTTCTCACAAAGTTAGCCATTAAACAGTAGATGGAAAATCTTTCCTGCAAGGTATTTATCCACAGAAAAATCAATGAAAACCCATACTTGCACTAGGATTTAGTCTCAAGAAGAAAATAAACAAGATAAGCAAACCAGGATATAGAGACACCAGATTACTTCTTGGCAGTAAAGCAGAGTGAATGATACAAAATGAAGCGACGTGGCTGGACAGCAACAGTGCTGGGGCTGGAGAGACAAGCAAGCTGACTCCCAGCACCCATTCTAGGTGCTCAGAGCACCTGTACAACTCCCATTCCAGAGACACAAAGGCTGCCTCTGGTTTCCAGGGGTGCTTGTACACCCATGGTATGAAAAGAGATAACAGAAATAAAGATAAATTTTAAAAACATACAGCACTGTGCTGTGGCAAAGCAGGCATTTCTGTGTTTCACATCTATGAAATTCTTGAGAGCTTAAACTAAACTGTGTAAGACCACTGTACCTGGTCTGAGCTGCAGGGAACAGAGCACAAAGTCGATTTAAAGACATTTGTGGGAGTTCTATGCATTGACATAGTTATTTGGCCAACAAAAAAAAATCAGTCCATATACTTAACAAAATTGATTTAAAAATTCTAAACATATGTTCAATGAAAAAACATATGCTTACATGAAGGCAGCTGATGACAGAGCTAGATTTTATTATAAATGTTCATTAGATGATATAAAGAATTTATTATTAAACTTAAGATTTTTGGTAAAATAAGATAAATCACCTTAGGAGAAAGGACCAGGGTGGGGTCCTTTAAAAATTTCATTCTGAGCTAAGTGCATGGTTCAATGGCTGAGCACTTTCTTACCATACACAAGACCCTTAATCTCAGCCACAACCCACAAAATTATGCAACCAAGCAAGCAAGTATCCCAAGAGACGGTCAGAGAGCTCAAGCAAGCATCCCAAGAGATGGTTAGAAAGCTGACCACCTAGAGTTAACTAATTTCATGGACAATATATTGTTATTTTTAAAAAGTCAAAGAGTAGCTTTTAAGGTTGTAAATAAAATAGTAACAAAATTCAACTTGTCTGACTCATTTTTTATGTCATTCTCTGAAACATTATTTTACTTTGTGTTTTTGATACCATCTCATTATGTAGTTCAGGCTGGCTTTGAACTTACAAGACTACAGTTGCAGTCTACCAAATATAGGAATTGGAGCATATGTCAGTCTACACCTAATAAGTCAATCTATGTAATGTGCATCATAAATTCCAAACTGCATATTACTGTATATAAAATTCTGACCTCTAAGAGTCCCCCAGTGTAGAACACATAAACTTGGATGTGCAGCTAACAGTGTCAATTACTTTCCAGAGTCACCATCATTGCCTTAGGTACCACAGTAGCACGAACAGAAAGCTGGCAAACAATGGATTTTGAAAGGGTGAAAACAATGGGTTCCAGTTCATTAACAATGCTTTACATACTTCTAGATGTTCATCTAACAAGGCAAGCTGCCACTTTAAGGCAGCTTCCTGAGACCTAGTATGCCTCCCCATCCTCCCATGTACAGCATAGTTCAGACCCACAAGATTTGCTACAAGCTTATTATACTACTTACCTTTACTTTCACTTGAATTTCCTAATGACAGATTTTAAGGAGTAAGTGGATTTCTGATGGTTGGTTATGTGCCTTGTTCAAACTACCAAAACACAGAGCAGTGACTCAAACCTGATTATTTCAACTCCAAAGTCCATGTTCTTAAGTTGCCTTGGTACAATACTGCCAAGGGAGAACTCAACCTCTCTAAAGGTCCTACATAAGCTTGCAAAATAGTGACAGGGTAATTTTTTTAAAACTCCATTTACCTTCAGGGGACGCAGGGCACCACAAAATTTCGTCCACCAACTGTTTTCAATGAATTCTAAGTGCCGGTCTCTTTTCCTAAGTGTTCGTAATCTTTCTTCACATTGCTTTAAGGTACGTCTATCCCTCGCAGGCAAAGGTCGACCATCTTTGCTCTACAAACAATAGAACAAAATCAAGAGTTTTGTTTTTCAAATCCTTGAAGTCTCAACAAAATAATCAAACAGTCTTTTTAAAGTTGGACACTCACAGGCAAACACACAACTCAAACAATGTAACAGGCCCAGTCTGACCAGGGTCTGTGCTGAAAAGGAGCTGCCTGATGTGTGCTTCCGCTGTATTTCTAATACACGCTAAAGATATGTGAGCATAAGGATTCATAAAAGTATTACATAGAAACAAATCCAGAAAAGATAAAGAACACACCTGCTTTATTAGAAGCACACATATCTACTTGGGGCTCTATTTTAAAGACGCAAAGACACTACGAACAGGAGGATTTCCATACTGTTCTATTAAGGCACAAAATGTACACTCATCTGGAATGGGTCTGAAAAAGCATGGGATAAAACCGGACCCATTGATCATAGTGGCAAATGAGGACTGCTGAGAAGTCAAGAACAATGACACTGGGTTTTGATCCTACTGCATGTACTGGCTTTGTGGGAGCCTAGGCAGTTTGGATGTTCATCTTACTAGACCTGGAAGAAGGTGGGAGGTCCTTGGACTCCCCATAGGGCAGGGAACCCGGTCTGCTCTTGAGGCTAAAGAGAGAGAGGGAGTTGATTGGGGGAGGGGGAGGGATATGGGAGGCGGTGGCGGGGAAGAGACAGAAATCTTTAATAAATAAATAATAATTAAAAAAAGGAAAAAAAAGTCAGGAAGAAGTACGTTCAATCCCTCTTGGGTTATGGAACAAGGGAGAGCCCAAGTAAAAATTGTGTTCATTGGAAAAAACAACAACAACAAAAAAACCATACACTCATGCTACTGTAGCCTTAATGTGAAAGAACAAACAGAAGGTAATAGCTGAACTACCTTTCAGAGACACCTCCCACAGTGACAGACATCTCTCCATAGTGTCCAGGCCCTACTGAAACCAACCAACCTCTTTAATAGCTTATCTCAATGGATCACTCCAGTTGGAGTTCGGAAGTCCAGGATGTTGGACAGTGGAAGCGGGGCTCAAGGGGTTTCAGAGGGGAATGAAGCCTCCAACAAGAACCCAGAAAAGCCCATTCAGGTTCCATTTTGACAAGGAATCTGGCTGCATTCTGTCTAGGTGCTGAGAACTTGAGTAAAGTTAAGTTCCAAAGGAAACGGCTGTGTCGTAAGGCAAATAAAGTTTCAAGAGAGCATACCTTTCATGCTGGGGCGGGAGGACTGCTCAATCTTCCTAGCTTTATGCTGAGCAGATGGAGCATCCAGATAGGAAAAAGGAAGAGTTTGGAGAGAAGGGAGCATGAAGAGCTCAAAGTTGTAACCAAAATGGATATAGACAAATGCCAGTAAGTGTTTCTGAGAACAGCACCTCTGCAGAGCAATCACAGACTCACACTGACTGGTGGAAAAGGGGCTGGAAAGAAAGTCTGCCCATTGAGAATTACAAGAAGTAATATTTTCAATCCATTTAAATGATGATGCCTCAAAGATAGCTCCTTCAGGGCAGTCTGCTGGGAAATGGCCATCAAAGGAAGTGCCCTCCTACGTTGTCAAAGATACACAGAGGCCACTGCACATGTGGGCCAGGGACCAGGCTGTATCTTGGGCTGGCATCAGAACGTGGGATTCACAATCGTGATTTTCAACCTGCAGTCTGCAAGAGTAGATTATGAGGCTTACAGCAAGGTTCAGAAAGTCACAGGCCTGGCAGTAAGTAGCAGGGATGGGAATTCTGCAGAGAGCTCCTGAGCAGGCTTCTCCCAGAGCTGTGAAGGGAATGCCTAAGCTGAAATGGAAACCCCAGGAGATGGGAGCTGCCAGAAGTGTGAGACATCTGCTGGGCAAAGCCAAGCTGTGGACACTGAGTAGAACCAAACCAAAGAGCCCGCATGTGACATGTCCCACCAAGTAACAAAGCAGCAAGAGCAGAGCCACCTAAGCTCACTCTAAGAGATGACATGATGTCACTAGGAGCCCTAGAATCCAAACCTGGAACTTCGGGTTTGGTGTCTGCTCACTTTCCTTGTTATCTTTCTGTTCATCCTTGTTGCAATGGGGATGTTAACCCTATGCCACTGTATGGTGGATTTATCAACCTGACTTCACTACTGTACAAGGTCTCAAACCCTGGCACTGTAGCAGCATCAGCACTGCTAACATGCCAGGGACTCTTACAAAACAGACTGGTTCCATTTCACAGTATGAGACGGGGTAGACTGCTATGGGTTACAGGGATCTTTTGGGGCATCAAGTTTATAAAGGCGAGACTTTTGATGGTTAATTTCACTGTGAATTTACCAAGTTAGGAAAACACACTTTGGGATTAAGTGAGGAAGAAAAGGATACCCTTGAACACAGGCAGCACTACCCCATGGTGATGCAAAAGGAGACAGTCAGCTCTGTATCAGCACGCCCGTTCTCTGTGCCATGCCCAGATGAGAGATGCAGACTCATCCCTGAATACATAAAGAACTGCTCCACGACCTGCTAGACGGTTTAGTGAGGAAGGGTGCTTGCTGCCAAACCTGACAGCCTGACTTCAGTCCCAAAACTCACATGGTGAGAGAAGATAACTGACGCCCATAAGCTGTTCTTTGACTTCACACATGTGCTATGGCATGTGCCCATCACCCCCATCCCTGCCAGATAATGGATTAAAAATAAAAGAGTTGCTTGGCTAACACAGCATGCCAAGCGGACACACTGTACCTTTAAGCTGAGTACTTAAGTAAGCCCTTCTTGTTGTTAAAATAAATCCATAATATGCTATTTGAAGACGACATAAAAAGAAAAATTGCTATCATGCTCTTAGAAATACATTTACATCAAACAAAATTAAAAGTAACCTTAAACTGCTCAACAAATACCCAAATTTGAACCTAAGAGAGGCAACAAACCACATTACAATAAAATCCAGGTAACTAAGAACTGGAAAAGTCTTGTCCATAAGCAAGCAGCAGGCCATTTTTAGTTGTTAAAACACCAACAGAAATTCTCAAATTGCCACTATCCTATATACTGCATAGAAAACTAGTAATAGGGACATAATCCTTGAAGCACTTGTTGCACCGATGCAAACAATGTAAGAAGTTCTGGGTCTGTTCATGGCAGACTCACATCAGGATGGATAAGGTCAACCACGCTTCCAATGACAGACGGGAACTCACTTTTGATCGAATCGCTTGAATGTGCTGCTCCACTTCCTCAATGTCTTCAGTGTTTTCCAGGCGCTCATAAGCAGCATTTCTCGTGCCTTTGATCAGGTTTAAAGGTAAGGCTGACATGCCATATGCCTGGAAGGAACATACACATGTTTTACTGAAGCTACTCAAAACATTTTATATACAATTTTCAAGTTCAAAACTGGTTTCCTTCGGAGTGATAACTTGAAAGTGAGCAGAAGTGAATAAGTAAAGTTGGTTACCTAGCAACGTGCCTACATGGCTCTGAGCACACTCACTATTTCGGATTTCTTTTATTTACTCCAGTTATACATACACAAATATGTTTCTAAAATGAATTAGTCTGACTTTATCAGAGTGGTAAGTTACAACTTCAGACTAATAATGTTAAAATAGTATGAGCTAATACAAAAGGTAAAAAATTATTTTTATTAGTACAAAAATAATTTTCTCCAATTACATGAAGTAAACCTTTAGAATATATTCCTGATATTTGATGAATAGACTAATTATGTATATACAACTTAATATCCTATGTACAAATAACCAAATTTTTTACTAATCTTCATATATATATATTTCAACAATTAATATCCAACATTAAAAATAAACATAGCATCCAGTTCCATATTCCATTCCCAAATTGTATTTTTTATTATATCCACCAACATAAAACTCAATGGCATTTGTTACGTGCTAGGTTTCAAACTCAGGACAAGTAGCTAAGGTTTCTCTTCCCTGCATAATCCAACCATTTTAATTGCCCACTCTCTTTGTACCTTTGAGCCTCCTGGCTGCTGCACACGGCTTCCCTCCCCTTTCCTCACATGATGGGGGCTCAGGGTCATGTCCACTCTGTACTCTCAGAGGTTCCTGCCTCTGGTTATGTTTTCCACGTATGAACCCTTCCCCTCCATCATACTTAGGAACAGTCATGTTCCTCTTTTCTTTTTTATTTCTTCATTTCCTTCACTATGTGGTCATTATTCAGAGACACATTAAGTACTTAAGAAACATTGACAACTATCACCTTGTGGTTACAACAGCAGACTCTGAACCAGACACAAGCTTGACATCTATGCACACAACCACAGTACCTTACTCATTCTCCCCATAGTTAGGAAGGGGCACGAACTGGGCTCCTCACTCTGTGCTGAACAGCTCTGAGGTTTTAACATGGTAACTCTAGTACCGCTGCAGTAGGAATCCGTTGCTTTAGTCATTATTTATAGCACGCTCCCAATTCAGTCTGCTGTCACAGCGCTGGCTATGTACATCTTCCTGACTGTTCTGCGCTCTGACTTAGTTCATGTTCATCTTCTATGCTGCTTCAAAGTGATCGCGCTCTACCCACTCCAGACTATGCTATCTTCTAATTAATAACCTTTAAGAGTCTCCAGGACTCACGAGGATATCATTCAAAACCTTCTCACAGGAGAGGATTCTGGGAAAGTGCTTTGAGGACCGATGCAGAAGATAAGGAGAGAACCAGCAGGTAGTATCCTCAACTGCTATAGACAGTGCGGTTCTCCTTGTCCATCCATTTTTAACACATACACACACATGCGCGCGCGCACACACATCTTCTCCAATTCTCACTAAAGATTGTGTTAAAAAGGAGTTTTACTAATTTTTAACATGAATTAGAGCTCTTGTAGCAATCTTGCATTTCCATCATCTTGTTACCCTGACCCCCCCCCCCAATTGCTCACCACTCTGCAAACACTCCAGTGAGCCACTCCAAACTCTGCTGTCACTCTTTAACACAAGCAGGGTCCTCCCTAGAACGCCACTTATTACCCCGCCTCATGAGGGAAGTTCAGTGCACTTCAAGTCAGCTTAATTACGCCATGCCTGAGAAACTTGCCCTGATTTGCAAATGTGTCTTGCTTATAATACATAACAATGTGCAGTCAACATTACTGGTCTGTCAAACTTGGCTAATCAGGCTTCTAAGCTAGAGCTGAGTAACAAGCATGAAGACTATTTGATATATTCAGACAAGGTCCCAATTCTTTTCCTTCCTCTTTATTCCAAAACATTTACTAAGCTGATAAAAGAATTTGCCTATGAGGATAATACTTGATTAAAAACCTTCAGAAGAGAGACCTCTTACCATGGAATTATTCTCCTACACACACTAATGTGCTTAGTCGAAGAGCCAATGGGAGCTGCTCATTAGTGTCATGGAAAGGACTTAAAAAACAAGAAGACTCCTATGGTAATCACCTATTTGAAGAGGACACCAGGGGACACCACCTTTCTCTGAAGTCTCACGGAAGGTACTAAATAAATACAAGACAGTAACCACTGCTTGGACACCCAGCTTTGGCTTGCGCCTCAATTGCACATTTAAGTTTCAATGATTATCAAAAATTTAACTCTAATGTCTAGGTTTTGGTAAGCTTGAAATAAACATTTTAAAATATTAAGGTTTCTAAATAATCTTTTGAATTTAACTTCATACTTCGTGTGTGTGTGGGAGGGGGTGTACAAAGCACTTTTATTGCTTACTACTGCCCTCCAGTGGATTTCTAGGAAACTGACATGTTTAATATGATAAGCCTTTTAAATGCTTGTAGGTTAGCCCTAATTGCCTCCAATTTTTGTTGTTTTGTTTTGCTTCCAAGAATAAATCAACAACCAAAGTGTTTAAAAACACTATGCAGAAAGTTCAAACATTTCTTCCATCTTATTTCCCTGCTCAGTTTAGGATGGAAACTTTTTTATATATGTTACTCCCTTACTTAGAATGATGTTTTTGACTCAAAATTCTTGGATTTTTGCTAAGATTGGACAACAACGAGGACATGGAAAATAAACAAACACTGCCCATGCACTGTAAAACCCACAACTCAGTGACACACGTGTTGTGACTTAGGTCTTCCTTATAAGGACACATACATCGTCTCCCCTTTCCTGTTAGGGAAGGCTGACTATGTCCTGGCACTGACATTCTTCTAACTGCCGATGAGATAAAGTCATGACACAGCCGTGTCCCTAGCACAACGCAATGCAGTCCTGGTTACAGAATAGTCACCTTCCTTGAGCTACATGCATCGCTGGTATAAAATACAGAGTTTAACTGCCACCTGCATATCTAAGATGGTCTTAGGCATGACATAGAAACAGTCCAGACAGACTGGAGAAAAACAAAGAACACAAAGAGTAAAATAAACATTCACTAGAACAAACACAACTGCATGGCTTTTTGTACAGCAACGGTAAAGTGTTCTGTGTTCTTAGAAGGGGCGAGACTCATTTAGTTGTTTTGCATATACATACATACATATATACATACACACACATACATACATACATATGTATGTATATAGATATATAGACAGACAGACAGACAGAAGTAGGTATATATTTTTCTCCTTAAGTAGTGCCTTAATGGTGAGACAAAAACCAACCCAACAATGTAAATTCACTGATTGGTGCATTAGCAGCCTCAAAGCAGATCCCAAACATGAGCGGAGAACACGGCAAGCCAGACACATTATGAGTTCTCAACAGCATAAAGAAAATATTGTACTACATATGGCCACTAAAATCCAATCTATAGTAAATGTACATAGAGTAGGATCACATATGACATTTTTAAGGTCCCCTGATGAGTATGCAGTCTCTAAGCACACCACTGGCCACATTGTGCATGAAAATATCTTAATTTAACATTTCCCCACTTGGTGGCACCAAGAAAATTTACAATATCTACATAGATATGTATCCTCACAGGTTTCATTTGTTAAATTTGAAAGGTATCAGCTCCCTTTTCAACTTAAACTTAAAATAATAAGCAGATTAAACTAGTTTTTCATTCTCTAAAAACTGAGTGTGTAAGATTACATAGCTAATCCTTATGACATAAAACAATGTCAGAAGCGAAGTGAAAATTTAATAATCAACTAGTTTCTAAACTAAATTAAATACATATACATGAAATATATATATATATATATCATAGTTTAAACATATATGAAACCCACAAATTGTTGGTTTAGAAATGACTGTAAATTCAATACAAAAATTAGCTATGAATTCTGGAGGAGACACCATTTCCTATTTAGCTGACTCTGTCTAGACAGGATCACAGCAGTTTGCCTCTTTGTCTGCCACGCCTTCTTTCACACTACATGTCAAAAGCTGGCCAATCAAGCCCTTCCATCTGAGGTTGGAAACCTCTGTAGATCAATTGGAAACAAATATAATTAGTAACATTAATTACCTATTTACACTAAAGGTGCCATCTACAAATGATTGTGGGATGATTTTTGTCTTTTGTTTGTAATTTCCAAAAGAACTGGCGTGTTTCTGACTAGACTTTAATAAAGTTAAGATTACTGGCCCATTCCTATCAGGGAAGCAAGTGATCAGATAGGAGATGTCATATAAAACCCACACAAACTAACTCAGATCTACACGCTCTCCTTCCTTCCACTGCCAATATCAGTGATAAAATGCCAAGCCCTGGGTTAGGTATGAAATATTATCTCACTGTGCTCCAAGCATATTTCCGGTGCTATTTAAATGATATTTATTCTTTTTCCACATCCGCCCAATTCCAACTAACCATCAATTATGAATACATCTCTGACTTGCACTTATTTGAATAATTCATTTCCTCACTGTTCATGATATAATTGCTTTTTTTTTTTTAAGTTTCACAGAGAAAAGAAAGAAGTAGAAATTGCAGTTTGGTGTAGACAAAACTAAAGTCAGCAAAGTTAACAACAATTATTTCATAGGTAGTCAGTGGATTCTAACTTGTTACACTGTTTAGTTAAACCATTATACTGAATTTCTGAAATATTATTCACCTTGACCACGAAGAAACGGCAATGACAGAGTGGTTAGGGATGTCCTGAATGCGAGATTCATAGTAAGAACCTCCACTTTATTAAAGAAAAGCTGTGACTCCTAGGCCACTCCCCAGAAACCACTTCCTTGACCTGGGGACCTCAGAGCCTTCCTTTCCACTCTGCAGCTCCTCAGTGCCCTCTGGGTCCCAATACTAGTAATAAGTGTTACTCCGGTTACTTTAGCACTATTGTGACGGTCACTCTTTTGTGTCTGAGAAAAACAGCTTTAAGAATATTTAAATTCATCATGATCATTTGTTTAAATTATTTATTTATTTATTTATTTATTTGGGTTTTTCGAGACAGGGTTTCTCTGTGGTTTTGGAGCCTGTCCTGGCACTAGCTCTTGTAGACCAG
>NC_022028.1:12656317-12657669 GCF_000317375.1 Microtus ochrogaster | reverse complement strand
GGCTTGGTTTAAATTATTAAATGAAAAAATTTCAAAGTTCTATTTTGAACAACATGAAACATTAGTTAAATATATTTTTCTATGGGCTGGAGAGATAGCTCAGCATTAAGAACACTGGCTGTTCTTGCAGAGGACCTATGTTCAATCCCTAACACCCTCATGGCAGTTCACAATTATCTACGATTTCCGTTCCAGGAGATCTGGTTCCCTCTTCTGGCCTATGCAGGCAGCCAAACACAAGTGGTACACACACATGCAGGCAATACCCCCCCCCACACACAAAATAAAGTTAGTTAGTGAATTACAAACATCTATTTCTCTATATCATAACACTGCTCCTGCAGGAAGCTGTCTTTCAAATGGTCTTAGTGACTTCACTCACTTTCCTCCTAACTCACAAATTAGAAGTCAGGAATCACCTGATCACCCCCCCCCCACACACACACACCCATAGTCTCATTTGAAGGCCATCTGGGTAGCAAACAGCCTTGACAGATACAGGCAGTGTGTTCCTTTGGAAGAAGGGCAGTCATGTTTACTGTCCATATAACTGATTCAGCCTTCCTGAGCTGGAACTCCTATTCTGTAATGCGTCTCACCTCATGTTTCCTTTGATTCTACACACAGTTGCTGGTGGAAATTGAAACCCAGGAAACCTGAACAAGACAACATTTAGTCTATGGAGCGCTGCTAATTGGTTAACAAAGTCTTTTGTCTCTGACTCGGAAGTCTTGCGTACTTCCAGAGAATCCAGAGAAATGCAGCAGACTCCAGCAGGGTGACTCGTAGGCCTTATGGAGTTCTTGACAGTGGCATTACACATCGGTTTCCTCGTGTGTCCATTTGTTTCTCCTGACGAATCTTTCATCTACTGTTTTCATCATTTCCCCGTAAATTACCAAGGACTTCTATAAACAATACCTCGAACTTCACAAACACCTGTGAAACTTCTCCTAGTCCCCTCTAATCTAGAAGATACAGACTCAAGAAGGTTAAGAAACTAACTCAAAATCAGTATATCAGACCAGCCAGAGAACAGTAGCCACAGGTCTAACTCCTGATTGGGTTACAATTTGTGACTTCTCTGCAAAAGACAAATAACTAACAAGCTATAAACATACTCTGTGAGGCAGACAGATAACTACCCACTACTAGCAGATGGCAAATTCCTTATGTATTAAATGCATTTAAATGCATTAAAACATAGAAAACTGAAAACGAATACTAAAACTAAGTACCCAAAGAAGCACCTCAAGATATTAAAGATATATGCATGTTTGTTAGGCTATTTTTAAAAAAATTATCTTTATACATTATTTCTCTCTCTCTCCTCTCTCTCTCTCTCTCTCTCT
>NC_022028.1:12651724-12656207 GCF_000317375.1 Microtus ochrogaster | reverse complement strand
TGTCTGTGTGTCTGTGTGTGTGTATTTGGACATGTATGTGGATAATTAGTTCCAGAAATCAAATTCAGAATCTGTTAGTCTTAGTGGCAGATACCTTTACCCACTAAACAATTGTGCCAGCCCAAGGACTTTTAATTATGTGTGCAAGAAAACATGAATGATCACGTAACATGACTTGATTCTGCTATTAGAGTAACAGCCCATCTCTTTTATGCCTAAGGAAAGATATCCCAAAGTGTTTCCAAAAGAACAGTATTTCCCATCTTTACAAGAATCAAGAATGCTCTATGCATAATTTCATTAATCTCAAAAGCTTCCAGATCACTTAGATGCTGCTTATACAATTCCATGGGGAAGGGGTAAGATAGAGCATCGACTATGGCCCTTTTATTCTTAATCTGACCCAACTACAGAGCAATGTGTATACATAGTAGTAGTCTGCCATGCCTTGCTATTTCAAGAGACACTTGAACAAAATCAGAAAGCTAGAAAATACAGCACCAGGCTCTACAGACTGGAGGAGTGTCAGCGTGCAGACAGAACAAATCTATAAGCTAGTAACATACTGGCCTACGGTTCTAGGGTCTGGCATGTACCAACACTAAGTCCACTTACTGCACAGGATAGAACTAGTTATAAGATTCATTTCTCAGTACTAATTTTGTAAACAGATAACTGTGACCAAGTTATTGAAAATTTATCGTCCTCTCAATCTCTTAATTTGAAGAGCGAAGGACAGTGCATAGACAACTGAAGTACAAGGCAGGCGGGTGCAAAGGACGCTGCTGTGCGGAGCTCAGACCCCTCTGCACTTACTGTGTACGTGATGGCTGCCAGCATCCCAATCAAGGTCAGAGAACTGATAGAGAATGACAGCGCAGCTAAACCATCTGCGGGAAATGAAAACACACGGTTAATGTACATCTTTAATACTCTAATGTTTATATGTATTACAGCAATGTAAAATATATAAATAAGGCTCCTTAGGCATTATGAAGGAATAAAACAAATATTACTGAGTCCTTCAAGTGCCAATCCTATTCAAGAGAAGACTTTCTAAAGAACTCTTTATAAATTGATCTTCACACAATCCTTTTAGATCAGCTAAGATTTCCTTTCCTTCACCTTTTAAAATTATGAAGAAAAGCCAGTTTAACTGTTGGACATAAAAAGAAATCAGTAAACTATTAGATACATAAAAAGACGACAAAAGGATTACATGGCGCTTGTCTTCTGTGTCCACCTCTGTGTGTAAAGGTGGAGGTGCAATGTCCGCACTGTGTCTTCCTCTGTGGTCTCCACGTTGGTCTTTCATTGAACCTGAAGTTCAGCAATTCATGTAGACCTACTGTGTAAGCCAGCAAGCCTGGGGGCTCCTCCCATCTCCAGTCAGTTGTGAGGTTACAGACCTTTAATGCTGGTGGCTGGGATCCATACTTATGTCCTCATGCCCACCGAGGTACCATCTCCCCAGCCCATGCCTGGACTACATAGGAATACCCTTCCTTTCTCTTTTTTTCTGCCTTTCTTTAGCTGTGATAATTTGGGGTTAATTTTTCCTTAATTTGAAAATATTATTTTATATGTAGCCTAAAATTTTGAGTATATTTCATTTTTTTCAAGATTTATTTTAAAATTGTATTTAAATTAATTGTTTTGAGATTTATTTTTAAATTTTATTTAAATTAATTGTTTTGAGATTTATTTTTAAATTTTATTTAAATTAATTGTTTTGAGATTTATTTTTAAATTTTATTTAAATTAATTGTTTTGAGAATTTCATGAGTACTGTACTTACATCATTTCTGCCTGTCCTCCAATTCTGCGCATGCTTCCAGCCTCCAAACCCACTCAAGTTCTGATCTCTTCTATTATTACGCCTATATACAGCTTACTAAGTTCATTCACTGTTGCTCTTGTTTACATGCACTCAGGGTGACCTCCTGAAACTGGATAACGACTCCACTTCTCTCTGCAGCTATCCATTACCTAGCTCTGCATCCAGGGGTGGGCCTGGGAAATGCTCCTAATGCCCTGTCACCTCAGCTGGTATTGCCACTGTGGAGGTTAAAACCAACCAAATAAATTAGAAATGCTATCTAACAAGTTAGGAAGTCAAGAGCGAGAGTCTACAGTGCAACAAAATTGTATCAGGTCACATAAAGAAAAACTATGAAAATATAGCTATTATTAACTGAGAATGATATTTCCTTGATAAAATAGAACCAGTAACTGGGAATGGACATAAACAGATCCTATTGACTGAGAAGTTGTGGCATAGTTATACAATCTATTACTTTGCTACAAAAAACAATTACATAAATTAATTTTAAAGCACTGTTCAGTGAAAGAAGCCAGATATATATGAAACTGGCAATATACTGATAATACTTTTAAACAAGTAAAGCAACATAAAGTTTAATAAATTACAACATGGGACATGATATTAACTGACTAGTCCATTAAGCAAAATTTTGTTGTTAGACTTGTTCTACACCTTGACTGAACTCAGATATGCACACACATATTTACATAACATGCCTGTGCACAATATGTTTGTTTTAGAACACATTTAAGTATACATTTTGAAATAGTTAAATGTACTTGATTTCTAACATATATAAGAAGTGGGATGGGAGAAATGAAACTAGAAACTCTTGGGTAGAGACTGAAGAGATGGCTCAGTAGTTAAGAGCACTGGCTTCTCTTCCAAAAGACCCAGGTTCAATCCCCAGCACCCACACAGCAGCTCACAAGCATATGTAACTCCCGTTCCTAGGAAAAAGATTTCCTCTCTGGCCTCCATGCTACCAGGCATGTATGTGGTGCACAGACATCCATCCATACATGCAAAATACCCATACACACAAGAAAGTACAGCTGGATAATGAAACTAGACTTTAAAATATATTATAACTAGATTATGTAAGATGTGGTGTTTTAGATTTAACATAAAATAAAACCGAGACTAAAGAGGGACAAAATTGTAAGATAATGACAAAAATCAAGAATGCTGCCATCTAAGCACTGATGTTTGGGGCAGAAAAGCAATCCAAAACGGTAAAGGAATTAGCAGCAAGAAAAGCAGTGGCCAGTGTAGCCATGGGGTCAAGGCCACAAACCCACAGCAACTGCAGCAGTGCCAGTCCCACTGTCCTTACTCTTGCTGCCACCAGGAGACACTAAGGGACTTTGGTGTCCAAGAGGAAGCAGCAAGTGAAAGACGAGAAAATGACAAGCTGCACGACAGATCCCATGGCGCAGTTCAATCATTATTTAATGCACCTGCTGGGTAAGAAACAAGAAGGCTGATCCAAGGATATACAGGACCGTGAGAGAGCAAACACAAAGCAGGAACACCTCAGTACGGTGTTTATAAAAGGTAGGATGCTACCTTTGTTTAGAATTAGTTGATATTTTCAAACACACAAGTTTTGAGTAATATTTTACTGTTTTAACCTAATTTCTCTTTCTAATGATAAAGCTATTTTTCAGAAACTAAGGAACTCTTTAAATGTAGCCACCTGAACTTGCCGATTCCTCCTTTAAAATAGTGGTTCACAGGAAGGAGAGCTGTCTCAGCAGCTCATAGCTCTTACAGCTCTTGCAGAAGACCAGGGTTCAGTTCCCAGCACCGACATGGGGCTGTAAGTGGGGGTTCACAACCATCTGTAACAGCAGCTCCTGGGGACCCAACACCTCTGTCCTCACCTGTGCTTACGTGCACATACCCATGCCCTCCCCACATATGCATACAACCAGAGGGTCTTAATGAAATCTTCAACTATTAACCTGTTCTCTATGACCTAGGCTTTGTTTTGTTAGAATTTCAAGAAAAGCAATCCTGATGTGTTCTGGTGCTACAGTCAAACATTATTTAACTCATATGAAACATGTAATTTACATTCTCAATGAAATATTACTTCATCTTTAATAGCATCATAGAGCATTCAATTAAAAATTTAAAATAAAAATCAATATGCCACTATCATACTTTTTAAACATGTTACTCTGTTATCATAAAGAATTAAAGAGCACATTAAAATAATAAGTCCATTAAAATACTTTGCACATCAAAGTTTCTTTATAAATAACATGGTAACTTCATGCAAAATTGAAGAAGCTACCTACATAATAGCTGGAAGGCAGCTTGAACAAGTTAAACATCCTCATTTAAGTAAACAATGGTAGAGTTAAGTTCCTAAGGAAATAAAAACTTGATAATTTTCCTAAGTTCCCAAAGAACACAAGACAAAAATTACTTGAGAAAATATTTTCAATACTTACGACTGCTGCCAAGTTCTTCAAACAGAAACTTCACCTTTTCCCACTCGGTAGAATTCTTGTTGCTGGGAAGATTCAGTGGCACAAAAGCACTAAAGGAAAATATAACTCTGTTTAAACACCTCAAAGGAAGTTATAGAAAACTGAGAGGTCTGAAACTCAATTTTCAAGATTTTTAAAAGAAAAATCAATTTTTCCA
>NC_022028.1:12647593-12651404 GCF_000317375.1 Microtus ochrogaster | reverse complement strand
CTGTGTACTAACTGTATCACATATTCATTCTGAACCATGATATAAGAAAAATTCTATGGTGAATCAGCAGAGAAATAAATACATACAATCATTTCAAAATATTTATATGTAAACTGAAATAAAATGCATCACAATAAACAGTAAATATTACACAGTAACACTAGAGATGAATTTTGTTTTTCTTCTTTTCAATATCTTTCAAGATCCTACCCAATACAAATAATCAATACATTTGTCTTTTGTTTTCTAATCTACAAGCAAGAGGAGCACACTCACACAGAAACAACTACAAGAGCTTACACTAAGAAACAAATAGAAAACAGAATAGTCAATTTATTTTCTAGCCCCAAACAATAAACCAAGACATCAAGACTTTCAGGTAAAAAGCAGATGTCCCAAGAAAACATATATGGGAAACCACTCTATTGGGCAAAAGATAACTCTCATACCTCCTTCCTAAGCTAATTTAATTATAAGAAAATCAGTAAGGTGTGTGCAGTTTTTATAGAAGAAATAATGAATATGTTGATATGTTAAAGTATCTGTATAGAAAACATTTTCCCAAAACAGCAATTACTTTTGAACCTTAGTATTCTAACCTTTACTCCAGTTCTTCTGAAAAGATGAATGGGATATATACGCCAAGCTATTTAATTCCTAACCAGTCAGCTGCAGGTACAGGTCAGTGGTACAGTGTTTCTCAAGGTTTGCCTAGCATACCAAGGCTCCAAGTTCAATTCCCACCTTTTAGGGGGCAATTCTAACTATTTGCATTGCCTTGAGTCTTCTTAATCTTGAAGACTTCAATTCTTATCACATTGAGAAAGAAAAGTAACTACTCAAAAGCACAAGCATAAATGTAAAAAGTTTATGATGGAGGAAGGTCATTGGTTAAAAAAATAAAGAAACTGCTTGGCTGGCCCTCATAGGTTAAAACATAGGTGGGAGGAGTAAACAGAACAGAATGCTGGAAGGAAGAGGAAGTGAGCTCAGACTCGACAGCTCTCATCTCGGGGGCAGACGCCTCAGAGAGATGCCATGCTCCCATCTCCAGGGCGGATGCGAGAGCTCTGCTCTCTGAGGCACACGCCATGAAGCTCCGACCCAGGATGGACGTAGGCTAGAATCTCCCTGGTAAGCCACCTCGTGGGCTACACTTAGAAATGGGCTAGTCCAGGTGCGAGAGTTAGCTGAGAAGAGGCTAGATAGAAATGGGCCAAGCAGTGTTTAAATGAATACAGTTTGTGTGTTGTTATTTTGGGCATAAACTAGCAGGCAGCCGGGGTGCTGGGGATGCAGCCCCGCCGCTCCTATTACTACAGTTCATTTATTGTCCAGCAATAAAATCAAACAGAAGTCAAGAATAGCTTTTAAAAAAATAACTTCTATATACTATATATCAATACTATTAATAATTAATTTAACTACTAAGATTTATTTAACAGAAAAATAAGCAAGAAAGAAGTAGTGATATAATAACTCAATTATTTAGCATAACTTTTTCTTTAGAGACCATAAAGTATATTTTGAAATTTTCTGTTGTGAGCATAGAAAAATATTTTATAAAAAATTCATTTTAACTACGATTAGAACATATATGACAAATATAAGAAGAGTTAAGGTGAAGACTGTGGAGTGAATTTGGTGAAATATAATTGTGTGAAATTCTCAAAAATTAATAAGCAGGCAATTAAAATCAAATAATGATGTGATATATTAGTTTTTGGGGGCAAAAGCAGTTAATTTTTAACTATCAGGATTTAGTAAATGATGATTTTTGGCAATCAAGAATTATAGTTTAATAGGACAGATATAGCCAAGTCAAATCAGGATCTTCTTAATTTGCCTTTCTCAAAAACAGCGAATACAGAGCACCCCAGTTTCCACAGGCACAGTAACAAACAAAATGGGAACACAGTAAGATTAGAATTCTCCCTCTCATCACTTAAAATAATAAACCTAAAAAGCTGCTTAGGAAAAACATTCTACACTCTGCTGACTTACTGAATTATCTTAATTCAGTGTATAAGAGGCAAAGGAGAGGCTAACCAATGGCTTCCTGGGATATGAAATTGAAAAGATGAATTTACTGCAACCAAAGACAAGATTTTCACCTCCTACCCTCCACCAGCACATCACGTCTCTCCCTCTTCCCAATGGCTCATCCTGTTCTTCCCTGCTCTCGTGAGAAATTGCTCTCTCAGATCCTCACTCACTTCAACTACTAGATGCTTACCTGGCTGATCCTGCTACCTTTTAATACATCACTTCTCAAACACCATCCCCAAGAGCCCTGTCCTCACATCCTTCACAGAGCTGTAACTTTTAAGTCAGAGTCATATATATTAAATTTCTTGGAGTCACAATCACACATCTCCAGTCTTCTCATGGCTAAGTAGAGAAAATCCACTATTCCTTAAACAGTGCACACTAGACTTAGAGCCTACATAGCTGTCTGATATTATGTGACAGTGGTCCGTGTGATCATTGGAAACATCCCATTGTGGTCTGTTGGTTGTTTGCTGGTTAGTTTGAGGAGAAAGGTGGTTTAAAGTCACATACTTCTTATGTCATTCTTCAGCTGAGTGGGGTCCTTGTCCCATAAGACTGGTACCCTTGAAATAAGTGGAGAGACCAAACAGTTTCCTCCACATAGCAGAGAAAAAATGGTATAGTAAGAAGTGGCTATGTTCAGCAAGTCTGGACGCTCACCTTACTAGACCTGGATGGAGGTGGGTGGTCCTTGGAACCCACAGGTCATGGAACCCTGATTGCTCTTCGAGCTGATGAGGGAGGGGGACTTGATAGGAGGAGGGAAAGGGAAAAGGGAGGTGGTGGCGGGGAGGAGGCAGAAATCCTCAATAAATAAATAAATTAAAAAAAAAAGAAGTGGCTATCTGTGAGTCAGGCAGAATTTTTACCAGAGGCCACACTTGATCACAGACTTTTTGCTTCAAGAACTCTGAAAATGAAATGTCCACTGTTTAAGCCTTCTGGTCTGGGGCACTCTGCTATGGCAGCATGAGCAAACTACTGCAGTCTGCATGCCGTTCGCCTTTTCTCTTCAGGTAACTAACTGACCGAGCAATTCGAATTTCAGCTCAATTGTCACTCATTGCTAGTCTTCTGATTCCACAGAGAAGAGTAAACTTCTGCTCTTTCGCACCAACAGCTCGTGTGCATCTCTCACTAGAGCACTTAAACACTGCAATTCACTTGTTTACATGAGTCCTATGTGTGAACCTTGAGAACAGAGACCCTCAACTTTCATTTCTAGCCCCAAGATGTAGCATGGACACAAGCCACAGTGCTACAAAAAATGATGAGTCCAACAAATGTCAAACTTACACCAGACCACAGCGAAACAAATTACAGATGTGCCAGTAGGAAACCCATTTCCAAGAAACTAGGACCCAGTGGTGGTGTACCCAGGAGGCTGAGGCAGGCAGATCTCTGTTGAGTTCAAGGCTAGCCTGGTCTATAGAGCCATTTCCAGGACAGATAGAGTTGTTACACAGAGAAACCTTGTTTTGAACTCCCCCCAACAAAAAGAAAGAAAGAAAGAAAGAAAGAAAGAAAGAAAGAAAGAAAGAAAGAAAGAAAGAAAGAAAGAAAGGAAGGAAGAAAGAAAGAAAGAAGAGAAAAAAGAAAAGAAACCAGGGTATTTTTGTAGGAGCCAGAGAGGTCAAGGACACCAGGAGAACACAGTTCACAGACAGACGTCAACTACACAGTGCTAAAGGGTTCACAGAGACTGAGGCGGCAATCAGAGCTTACAGGGATCCCAGCTAGGTCCTCTGCACACACACAC
>NC_022028.1:12643186-12647443 GCF_000317375.1 Microtus ochrogaster | reverse complement strand
TGAGGGTTTGTGCCGAGCTTATTGTATCTTGTTATGCTGTGGTTATCCCTGGGAAGCCTGCTCTTTTCTGAAAGGAAGTAGAAAAGAAGGGAGAAGAGGAGGAGGGGGAGTGAATGCGGGGAAAGGAGAGGTGAGGGTGGGGACTGGAAGGAGTGAAGTAGAAGAAACTGCAGAGGGGATGTATTGAAAACAGAAGGTAAATTTAAAAAAATTCTCAAAAGTTTAGTAAATCACTTAACTGACATACATGCCTCATTCAAATCTTTACGTACGGTACTGAGAAGAACACAGTCTTAGATAACTGAAACATTACTAGTCTTTAATTCATGATTCTTGTACACTGGTTTCTGCAGGGATAGGTGATTTTATTGGTAGTTCTCAGTCACATTCTAAATCAGGGGTCTGCCACATATTAAGTGACTGTATTTATGAAACTGTAAGTTTTACTGTTGCTTTCTGAGTCTATGATTACCCCAGAGCTACAAAAGGACCCACAAACGACACAAACTAACTGCACTGTAAGTCTAAAGCATTTACTTCCTCTCTGCCCCTTAAGTTTGCTGACCCCTGGTCTAAGTAACAGGCTAAGTAACAAGATTTTCATGTCATCAGAGAAAATTAGCATAAATACTGGCTTCCTCTAGTAGGAAAGGGGGCTTGTGAAAGTATATTCCGTAGCTAAAACAAGTAACAAAAGGCTGAACGCATGGTCTTTCAATGCACCCCTTTTACGACCCAGCAAGACAGGAAAAAGAAACAGGAATGTAACTGAATGGGAAACATATGCTCCATCGTCCTTGGGAGTCACAGAAGCCACAGCAGATCTCATTCCCATCACAATTGCATCTAATGAATGTTTAAAGTATTGTAAGTTAGTTACTGAAATATAAAACACCAAATTATGGCTAGTGGTTAAGAGTGCTTCCAGAGGATCTGGGTTCAACTTCCAGCACCCATATGAATGTTCACAATTGTCTATAACTCCAATTCCACAGGGTCCAATGCCCTCTCTGATTTCTACAGGCTCCAGGTCCCAAACCCTGGGCCCCAGGCACCAGGCACACAGGTACATAGACATGACAGCAAAACAATCCTACAGATAGAATAAAGCTTATTTTATTAAAAACCCACCAAATTAATTATAAACAAAAATTAGGTACATATTGCCACCTAATGTATGCTCTCAACAGAATGTGAGCACATGAGTTTGGAGGGATGAAAGGGAAAGGGGAAATGATGTAATTGTATTATAGTATCAGAAGAATTTTAATGCAATTTTTTAAAAACTGCATCGTTGCAAATAAGGACCATTTTATTTTGCTATAAAAATGTGAAGCGATCAGATCTATTTTAACGAAGACGAAAGTCTACAACAAACAAGGACAGAAATCGTATGTGTGAGTCAGTGTGAAACTTCACTGACATTTCTACTGAAATAAGACAGAAGGATTCAGAAGGGAGCTCCCTGACAAAGATTTGGCAGGAAGGTCAAACATAAGAGCTCTAACGTTTAGTTTTTTGTTTTTTTGTTTTTGTTTTTGTTTTTGTTTTTTGAGACAGGGTTTCTCTATGGTTTTGGAGCCTGTCCTGGAACTAGCTCTTGTAGACCAGGCTGGTCTCGAACTCACAGAGATCTGCCTGCCTAACGTTTAGTTTTTAACATGCGTACACCACGTATGTCCTGGGAGCTCAGTCACATGAACAGCTGTCCTCCAAGAAGGGCCTGCCACCATCAGCTGAGGAATGCACACTCCCAGACCTGAGGAGTCAGTCACCCAAAACACTGCAGCAGGAGTGTTAATAATGGAACGTCCCAGGAATGGGAAAAATACAATATGTAAAACACAAATGTGTTTGTATAAAAAGTAATAACAGAAGGTACATGCAGAGATGTGTGAAACGACTAGACACAACAACCAGAGTCCACTGCGTCTTCACACAGTGATTACATAAAAGGCCATTTGTTTAGTTTTCTTTTCCTTTTTTTTTCCTTGCCTAAATGTTTCTGACTGAACCTTTTGTTACTATTATCCCATTATTTCCCATTGGCACAATGAAAAATCAAGACTTACCCAACAAGAAGAAGAAGTGCACAAATCACAACAAATCCCACAGTGTACTTGAGCGCCGTTTTAACTTGCTAGAGGCCAAGGGGGGAAACATATCACTTAGCAAGCCTTTATATACAGAGGTATTATGACAATACAATAATGCACTCTTTCATAGCAAATATACATTTCAAATCAAGAGCACAAAGTTTCAATTGTTGAACAGAAAAGCCTTCAAATTAAATTTAAAGAAAACTATAATCAGTTTTTTGCATCTTATGTGTCTTTGCAAGATTCTAAAATCTGGAATGGTTAGACCTTTTGAAAAGTACATGCTGAATATATAAAGGTGAAACTGTCAAAATAGAAAAATATTCCCCAAAATGAATAACACTCAACATCTATAATAAATACCCTTAATGCAATCACCAAAAGCAATGGAAAAATAAGCAATATTTTTGTTTGGCTTCTTGTATGTATGTATGTATTTATTTATTTAGAGGCAGAGTTTCTCTGTGTAGCCCTGGCTGTCCTAGAACTCATTCTGTAGACGAGGCTGGCCTCAAACTCAGAGATCTGCCTGCTTCTGTCTCCCAAGTGCTGGGATTAAAGTTATGTGTCGCCATGTCTGGCTAAGAATAAGTAATAGTCTTATGTATGAACATAAGACTGTAGGATCCAGCCATGATTAGCTTAATAGAAATGGATCACCCAAAGGAAGTTCTTAACTTCCAACAATTATCACTTGCTAGTGTTGGGCCTGGCCCTGATAAGCTTAATGGAGGCCTGGGTCTCAGTAGTTTACCCTAAGGCAATACCTGGTTGCAGGAAGGACCACAAACTGAGACTACCCAGGCACCACCCAAGAACAGACCATCCAAAGGAAATTCCTAAATTTCCAACCGTTGTAGATAAGATCACCTGCCAGCACACATTCATGAAGACAACCCTAGACAAATGTCAGCCAATCAGGGGTCCTGAACCTTAGAAGTCCCTCACCCCCACCTTTACTACTATAAAAACCCAACTCTAACTAAGCTGGGGGCTCTCTGATTATTCCAATACATTGGACACACTGATAGACTGAGTGTGCAACTTGTATAAAATAAAGGCTCTTTGCTTTTACATACAGGACTCCGGTCTCCTTGTTGGTTTTTGGGGGACCTCGCTGATCTGGGCATAACACATACATGTTTGTGTCTATAAAATATAAATACCTAACAAGTATATAAACACATATATATTATAAATCACTGTGTATCCAGACTTGCAATCCTCCTGCCTCCTTCTCCAAAGTGCTGGGATTACAGGTGTGCAGTACCACCACGTAGCTTGTGTGTGTGATTTAAATCTATGTACAACATTTATCATGGCAGGCACTATCCTGAGCATTTATATAAGTTAATTTACCCAACTCTCACAGCAAGGTTATGGTGGGTACTCTAACCTCTAAGTTAGAGACAGGGAGCCAAGGCAAAGCACAGAAAAAATAAACAGTTTCCCGTATCATCTAAGTCATTAGGGTCTAAATGAGAACTAGAATAAAGTCAAGTACAGTCATGCCGTGTTTTGAAAACCGAGGAAGTAATCTCTGACTGAGACGACCACTCTCGATTGAGACAACTCACAGTGCATTTACTGGTGTCATCGTCGTCCTTCTCTTCATAGTAGAAGTAGACGAAGGGGATCCAGAAGAACACACAGAAGAGAATAACAGAATACAAGGCTGTAGGGATGAATAACAAATGGCACAATCAAATTTACCAAACTGATGTCCTGTAATCCTAACTCTGTTAGTATTCAAACAGCCTGTCCTCTTTCCATCCCAATAAATCAACAAATAGATTAGAATAATATATAACAACACAAGTTATCTTCCAGGCAATGTATAACAAAATTAATGATGGCAACTGTGGAAGCTAACATGACCTGTCCACTGCCTCATTTCAATTATTATGTGTACGGTGCACAGACCTGTCCACTGCCTCATTTCAATTATTATGTGTATAGTACACAGACTTGTCCACTGTCTCATTTCAATTATTATGTGTATAGTACACAGACCTGTCCACTGCCTCATTTCAATTATTATGTGTATAGTACACAGACTTGTCCACTGTCTCATTTCAATTATTATGTGTACAGTACACAGACCTGTCCACTGTCTCATTTCAACTATTATGAGTACAGTACACAGACCTGTACACTG
>NC_022028.1:12641464-12642699 GCF_000317375.1 Microtus ochrogaster | reverse complement strand
AGACTTGTCCACTGCCTCATTTCAATTATTATGTGTACAGTGCACAGACCTGTCCACTGCCTCATTTCAATTAACTTTTGCACTCATTCCAGCCCAATATTTACCAGCCACTCTGGCAAGTAAAGACTGAGCTAAAATAATACTATAATGTTTATAGAAATAATTTTTCTATGCTAAATATAAATACATAGAATTAGCACACTGATCTTAAATTAAATAAAGTAAAGAAAAGGTAAGAATAGCATTAAGTCAGTAAAACTAAATTCAGAGTCATTTGGCAGGAATTATTTTTCTGCTTTAAAATAATATTATATTTGAAATATTTTCAGATAGTAAAATATTTAATTTAATAGAAAACTTAAACCATGAATGAAGATCCAGTACATTTATGAAGTAAAGAAAACAATGTAAGTAACTTTTGGAGACTTTAAGATCCACCAAACCTGTTTTTCCAATCTGTGCATCAGCATTTTTTTGCACAGACATAAATTCAAGAAAAATAATAGCATAACGGCCTCATAAACCAGTTACCAAGCAGTAGATATCACATTCCTCCATACAAGAGAACAAAGCTACCTGCTCACACACTCAGAATGATGACTGTACATGAGAAAATAACAGGTTGACAAGGACACAGAGAACCTGTGTACTCCTGTGGGATGTGAAATGGCACAGTCACCATGGAGAACACTACAATGATTTCTCAAACTCTGAAAGTTACAACTACTATGAGTGAAAATTATTCTTTTGTATATGTATCCAAAAGAATTAAAAAAATGGTGTCTGACTTATTTCATAACCGCATTCCATGCACAAAGCTTCATTATTTATAATAGCTACAACCAGGGGCTCACTAATAGACAAACAGTGCAGTACAATATAGCATATATGCAGAACAACCATTAGTCAAATACACTACACATACACTATAACATGGATGAATCTACAATCACTGCACTAAGTGAAATACACCACTCACAAATTAGATACACAGAGACCAAAAGACAACAGACACACAGAGACCAAAAGGACACTTAAAGACGCTTATTGACCCGATCATCAGGAAAATGTTAAGTAAACCAACAATGAACTCAAACCAATCAAGCTAAATTATCTGCAATGGTTAAAAATAACGGAAAAGATCAGATGTCTGCCAACAGACTAATTATACATTCATACAAAAGACATACAGCAAGCTGGGCAGTGTTACACAAATGAAGTTCACAGATCTTATA
>NC_022028.1:12614720-12641313 GCF_000317375.1 Microtus ochrogaster | reverse complement strand
AAAGAAATTCTACAAAGTAGCCATACTAGTCTCATGGGAAATCAGAAAAATAGAAAGAAAAAAAAACTTGTCTAGGGCAGAGACTGACTGGGAGGAAAATTCAAGAGGAAAAGACTTTCCGAGAGTGAACACTTCTCCAAGGCGGCAAGAATCAGAAAAAATTGCAGCGATTGTACTCTATAGGTAGTGGCCACAAAGCACACCAGACACCTTCCCTAAATGCTAGTTTCTTGAAATCCCAGGCTAAACCATGTTCTCTATCAGGTTATTTTTCTTCAGTGCCCTTCATCAGGATTTCTGCCCTTTAGCTCATAAATGCTGAACTATAGAGATAGAACTAAATTAATGTTTGTTCCTGGGTTATTTCTATCCCTCAATCATCTTTCTATATCTATAAACAGAAAAGCAAAAGAAAGTTTCTTATACTGTCATGAACCAGAACTTGCATTTAAAGATGTGCCTTGGACTCCATTGGCAAAGGACGTCCTCCTTCACTCCACACTCAACACCCTATAAATCCCGACACCTTTATAAAGTGTACTTTTACTTGTGTTTGGGTTAAAGACTGCCATTACCAAATTACAGAAAGCAGGTTTTGGGCTAAGAAGCCTATTAATATCAAAGATCACATTAACAAATAATCTCACATGCATAGAAATTGACACAAATTAAATTCATGATCTCTTAGGAAATTTAAATAAATTTAATATATATGAACCAGCAAAACAAGCAAACAAAGAGAGACTGGCAAAGACCACATGCTAATCTTTCACACTCTTTTTCTTTACATACACAAAAAACAAGAAATCCACCTTGTAAATGCTTTGTGTTACCAGAGGCCAGCACATGTAAAATGGACTTAAATATACCAGGCTTCTGAAGTATTCAAATTCAAGAATGTTTTCCTCCTGACTACCAGTAAAATGGTTAACCTTTAACCCAACGCACTATGATAAAGGGTAACAGATAAGTCTTTCTGCAAAGACCTGTAATTCCAGCTAATTTGGAGGCTGAAGTACCAAGATCATAAATTCAAGCTCCTCTTCATCCCCCATCTGGCTAAAATCAAGTTCAAGAACACCTTAGACAGCTTACTGAAATCCTGTCTCAAAGTTAAAGTAAAAAAAGCACAGGGATTTAGCCCAGTGGTATGATGCTTGCCTGGCCTGCCAAGGTCCAGTCCCCAACCCTAAGGATAATTAGTCATCACAAAACTTTTAATCTTGGAGGGTCAAAGTACAAAGATACTATACTCTGGGAATAAGAACATTTTCAAATTTCTCCAACATTTATCCTGCTGAAGAAACACAGGGAAGCTACACTCCCAATATCCATATTCCTTTCAGTTTCTGTTCCCTTTCTCCTGTTTCCTGTTTGAAATTGATAACACAATGGCTTAAAAGAACTCCAGTGTCATTTTGGACTTGTTCTGATCTTAAGGGACTATGAGCTGAGGATGAAGAGCAGAGAAGAAATGAATTTTAGACTCTTATGACAAAACATACCAGCCCTGGCCAGCCTTCCATCCCAGCTGCTGTGACAGCTGCTATTTCCTGGTCATCTGCGGAATGAGAACAAAACGGCCAGGGAGGAATCACACTTTGCTCCCTGTGCAAGGGAGAGGGTGAAAGCGATGCCGCGCCCTCTACTGGAAGCATTCCCAAACAGCTTCTAAGAATTAACAACCATCACACAGTTAAGAAGGTTTCATAACGAATGACTTGATAACTTACTGCTGATAATAGACTACTCATTAAGGGACCAGGAATGGTGGTATAAACTGCCTTTTCCCTTTGGTAATTAGTAACCCACAGGATATGGAAGGGAGAAGCCATGCTGTGCTCTGTGATCCACGGCATTCTCCAAGAGAAAGGTTTCTCAATTCGTTTTATAAAGCTACCCGACTCTTCATGCATAAACCTGAGAAGAATAAGATAAGAGAAAAATCACAGGCCTGTATCAATGCAAGTTGCCTGAAGAATTCTAAATGAGAGAAGAGCAAATCAAATGCAGCAAAGAACTTTTTAAAATGCCACCTTCTTCACCAATTCTTATTTTTTACAACATGCAAAGTTGGCCAACTAATAATTAACCTATGCAGCATGCATTACGTTTAAAAGATATAAAACCCCTAAGTGGAATGATCCTCTCTATTCAGAGAAAAAGACTCTAGATAATGTGTTCCATGACTAAGCACCGTGAATATGCTTCAGCCTTCACTCCAGAGTTAGGCATACACCTAAATAAAAATGCAGAGCCCTACTCTAAGGAGATTATATTGCAATAAGGAAAAGAGGCAACATCTCAACTCTTGGAACCTACAAGTCATTTTTGTAAGGAGAACATAAAGAAAGTAATCAAAGTCACTCTGAGATTACATTACAGAAGACTCTGGCTTCTATCTTGACCACCCAGTCCCTCTCTTTCTTCTAGATACCCCAGTTGTCATACTGTAGTATGGCCTACAGAAAAGCTGCTGTACAAAACTCAGGCTGCTGGTCAACAGGCGAGTGAGAACTCGGGGAGCTGATGCTCAGGAAGACTCTCACCCACAGACAGCTCCCTAGCATTTTTGCAGGAGGCCCAGCTGAGATGCATCCAGATTCCTGATGCAGAGAAACTGCAACATAAGGGCTGTTTTCACACTGCTAATTTCTCAGCTACTTTGTTAAATGTAAGAGATAAGTGAGATAAATTCAGAGAAAAGCAAAGCCACTCAGCATTCTCCTGTATTAGCACTGAGAATACAGAACGGTGAATATAGTTGTTGGCGAGCATCAACTTGGAATTGGTACAGTGAACAATACTCATTTTGTTCATATTTGTTGTTGTTTCCTTCTTTATAGTATTTATTCTACAGCTCACACTACAAGGTTATTTTTAATAGGAATAATTGATAATTAAATAACCAGGAAAAAAGATTAGGCAATTTCTGTTGTTACTCCCACGTTGTCTAGCAACTGACGACTAGAATGCTTGCTTCAAAGCTACACAGACATTAGCTGAAATAGCAGTAGGCAGGTACAAGGCAATAAACTTTACAAACAGGTGACTCTTGAGGCCATGATTCACACAAGGCAAAGAAGCACATTCCAATTTCTAAGTCTTTGTCTTCAAAACTTAGTCTCATTTTCCTTTTCTTCATCCTCAATTTAAGCATAAGATTCCAACTACAGAAAAGCACATAAAATGATAAAAAGCAAAAGTTAAGTACTTAAGTTTCATGTTATCATGAATACCTGAAAGGCTAATTTGGCTCACAGTTTGGAGAAGTCAGTCGAAGAAGGTGGATTAATGTGAGCGGACGGTGGGGCTGCCAGATGGTAGAGCATGGTCAAACACAGTGCTCACTTCATGGTCAATGGTCAAGGAAAAGGGGGAAAGGATGTCAGGTATTCTGGGATGTCACACCCCAGTGACTTTTTTCCTAAAGCCTTGGTACCTCCAACTAATAGTGCCCAGAAGAGTGCCCTCAACTTTCCAGCTATGTAGCTACTATACTGACTGCCATACTTGTCTCTAATATCAACAAGGAATTTACTCTGACAAAACTCATACATTACATATGCCAAAGGGAAAGAGGTGGTAAATTTAAAAACTTGTGTAACTATTACCACGGTCCACATTTAGAGTACTTCTAAGAGGCTGCCTGTGGCAGTCTGCAAGTAATACCCAACTGCTTTCCAATCTGAGGCAACTGCTGCTACAGACATTTGGCTTTTCGGTATATTGAATTCATACACAGGGAATTACTCATGATCATCTTTTTCATCTGGTTTCCTCATTAAGCTCAGAACTTCTTTGTTTTTGCAAATGCTGACATAAAAAGGAGCATGCTTCAATGGCTGTATATCTATCTTTGTTGCAGGTATTCAACTGTGCATTTGCAGCACCGACGGCAGACACCACAGGCAGGTGAACACCTGGCCCGGTGTAGAACAGCCCTAGGGGCTTGCTGATGTCTAACTCAGCTTCCGAATATACAGTCCACTATAAGGGCAAGCATTTCTTTAAGCTTCACCAGCTTTAGGCTTTCCTATTCACAGCCTGAGGCTACTGTGAACACATGTGGCTTGTGGGCACTGCCTGCTTCGGTTAGGTTGATTCTAGACGTGGAACTACAGGGTCATATAACAGATTAACCTTTTCAAGAAAATTACAGCTGTTTTCTAAAGCAATGTACCATTTCACATCCCCAGCGGCAGCATTTGAAGACTCTCTGTATACTTGACAATATGTGTATTATAATCTGCTATGGACTTGAACAGCTAATGCTCCCCAAATTCTAAAAAGTATTTGATGAGTAGTAAGAAACCATGAACCCGATCAGGCGCCCCAGCAGAAACATCTCCAGTGTGAAGTGAAGGGGATGAAGGCAAGAGGACATTAAGGTAGACAGACAGCCCTATCATCTCCTACAGGACTAGATCATTCAGGCCCTCATGAGGACGTTGCTTGTTTAAACCACCAGGTCAGCTGTACTTTAGGAGACAGCTCAGCTAAGCAGCCATTTCAGCATAGCTCTCTAGAAATACATTTGTCTAGTGATTAGGAATGCTGGCATTTGTATGTATTTATTAGCCATTCATTTATTTCCAAGAGTAAGAATGCCTATTCAATATTTTGCTCATTTCTAGCTGATCAGCTTGTGTTATGATTGGTTAATAGCAATAGCATCAATGCTCATTTCTTGTCATATGATTTACAACTATGTTCTCCCTGTCTGGCAATCAATTATCTTTCTTCCTTTCTCTATGGATCCAAAATAGTGCTTTGAACTCAAGAGGTTCAAGTGATGCATCAACCTCAGTCTCCCAAATAAACAGGACTAAAGGTATACACCACCACAACCAGCCAATCATGTTTTGTTTGTATCTTGGGTCCCAAGATTAGAACATATTACATAATTATAGTCATTATTAACAATACATTAAAAATTATTAATACATGTTTTAGTATATTAGCTCTTTAGCCACTATGAAAATCCCTTAGTCTCAGGTAATACTCATTTTAAAGTTCATCTTGTCCGATATTAATACACTTATTGCAACTGCTGCTGTTACTGTTTGTATGGTATCTCTTTCTAATCTATTTACTTTTCTTCTATTTGTAACCCTGAATAGAAGTTATCGATCTGAGAGGAAACTGATTACAAGGGTTTTCTTTAACCCTCTATGTCAATCAATGGCTAATGTAAATGAAGTAGTTACATTATTTACATTTAATATAATTTCTGATAAAGATGTATTTACAGTTTCCATTTGCATCTCATCATTACTCCTGCCTTCCTCTCCAGGCCTCCCAGCCCCTCTCTTTTACTCTCTTATTTTGTATTAAATAATTGTTTTCTAGTATAGCATTTTGATTTCTGATATTTCTCAGTGTATATTTTTGGAATGATTTTCTTGGTGGTTGCTATAGGAATTAATACATCCCTTAATTTATTGCGATTTAATTCCAACTAATAGTCCCAGGGATGTGTTTGTGTGTGTGTGTGTGTATATCTCTATATATTTATATCTATCTATATCTATCTATATATATGAGCTATTTTCTTGTATAGTTCCAATTTTTCCTCTTTTTCTTTTTACTGTTACTATTGAGTTGTCAGCCAACTTGCCTATCTATTTATCTATGAAGGAAACCCAACACTGTAGTGTTATAATTACGGTTTTATGTAATGTTGATTATTTTATAAAGATGAAAGGAGAAAAATTATCTTTATATTAACTACTAAACATTTACCTTACAAAGCTTTCTTATGACACGTGTGTGCGTGCGAGTGAATGTGGCCTACAGTCTAGTGTTATTCCCTTCCATCCTGAAGGGCTTCTTCACTATCTTTTTTGGGAAGTCCTGCTAGCAATTACTTCTCCCAAGTTTTGCCGCAGAACGTCTACTCTGTCTTCACTTCTTGAAGGGTAACATCAGTGCTTACCGGATCCTTAATTAATCTGTCCATTTCTTCCATACCTGGACTACTGGAATCCAGTGCCTTCTGCTGCCACTGTTTCCCATTAGGGACCAGCTAGAAATCGACAAAAGCACTCAGGAATTTCCCAACTTTTAAGACTTTTTCCCCTTTGTGCTACATTCTCAAGTGACATTTTAGTGGTTCTCTGTTCTTCCTATTTGAGCTGCACTGACTCCTAAATGTGTGGGCTGGGTTACGGTTATAATTTCCTCTAACTTTTTGCCCCTTCTTTCTCCTTTTCTTTTGGAAAGAGTCTGATAGTTAACACACAGCACTTTGAAGCTCTATTGATTTCTCTTCAACCTTTCTTTTCCTTGGATCTTCAGATAGGGTCATCTGTCTTCAAGTTCACTGAGGTTTTCTCCTGCCACGTCAAACCTACCAGTGGGGTATTTTAGCAGAGTTTTCATTTCTCTATTCTAACTCCTCAATCTCAGAATTTCTATTTGGTCTTTTAAAAATTATTTCTAGCTCCTTATAGAAAAATTTCCATTAGTCTCAGTTCCTTCTAATTCTTTAAATTCCTTATGCTTTGAACCAGTTCACTGTGGCTGCTTTGAAGTCGGCCACCTAAATTTAACATATAGAAAACCTGTTTGATGAACGGCTATACCCCTAGCATGGATGGTTCTCTGAACTCTGACAAGGCACTGAACCGACATTTGACACAATACCATTTGAGCTCTGTATTTTGGATAGCACCCACTCAGGGCTGCTGCGCTGCTGGAAGAATGCAGTTCCTGCTTTGTCTCTTTGATCAACCACTGTCTGCGTTAAATCTCTCAAGTCTATTTCCACTAAGTTCTTTATTCAGCTGTTTGATTATTGTTTTAATTCCTGCTTTGTTTTGATCCTTTCCAAGCCTGTCTTTCTGGTGTCTGTCTCTGTGTCTGAGTAAACCAATGATCATCCAAAGACTAGAAAGTACTACTCACAATGAGTGCCTGCAGCTGAGCGGTCCTTCGAGAGCTGCCTTGTGGCCTGGCCTGCCTGACAGATCCCCAGTCACCAATCTGGGGCTCCAGGCCAGGGCAGGCAGCGGTGGCTAGCAGTCAAGGACAGATGTAACTCCAACATAGTCGCAGCAATTCTTAAATTCCCCACATGTTATAGACATTACACTGGTTTCCAAAGTACTTCAGTAGTGGAGTTTTATTCAATTTTAGTTCAATTTTCTATTGGTGGGGAGGAATCTGCCAATCTTCTTACCTGATTATGGCCAAAACTCTAGGCTCACTTATACAATAATGCAAAGAAATCTTTCTTCCATTTCCAAGTGGGAAACTCAATGCAAAGAAATACTGACTTCACAAATATCTGCACCCCACTCTACACCCATTGAGATGTACCACACACCTCTGGGTATGTCCATGAGGGATTTTCAGAAGCAGACCGTGAGGGCTCTGCTCTAACCAATATTTAATTCAATGATTATTTTAACTCTGAGTGGACTGTCGGCAGGAGGTGAGACCTTGAGAGTGGCCCCCCACTGGGGGATGCAGGACTTGAAGAGGATCTATTTAGTCCTGGGCTATTCCTGTTATTCCCCTGCATCCGAGCCAGTGTGGGCTGAGAAGCTCTGCACTGCATTCCCATCATGAAGATGTTCCGTCTGACTTCAAGCCCAAAGCAATCGATTCGAACCTGGACTGAGGCCTCTGAAGCCTGAGGTTAAGTTATCCTGCAAGATTGATTTTTTTTTTAAATAAATGTTTCATCACAGCAACAGATACTGACGAAAATATAGATATTGATGGCATGTCTAAACTTCATGGCTGAAAGGGGCATGGAAAACCAGCACAATGGTATACACCTGTAATCCCAACATTTAGGATTCTGACTTTAAAGCAAGCTTGGCTACACAATGTGATCCAGACAAAAACAGCACCACCACCAACAACAAAAAGAACAGAAATTACATTTATAAAGAACATGAACTGTCAAAGATTCTATGGGCCATGCATATAAGCAAAGTTTAACTCACTGGTAGTGCTCACAATTTCTCCCATGGCTACAACTGGCCACAAGCAGTTACTGCAAGGCTCAACCAGGGGTGGATCTGCTCACTGTGTTGTCTAGTCTATTCTATTTCACACTGGCTGTGGCTGGAAGCTACTTCATTCCCTTACTATGTGAGCCATTCTATACGAGGCAGGAGACTGCAAGGCAGCATGCTTAATCAAAGCAAGGGAGAGAAAAGAACCAGGGTGCACAAGCAAGGCAAAACTTCATCTCTTAAAGCCCCACATCAGAAGTGATACACCACACTTTTTGCTTAATTTGCTTTGTTAAAAGCACATTATTAGGTCCAGCACACAAGAGGAATGGGCAACAAAGGGCACAGATCTGAGGAGGCAGAGAGCATTAGCATCATGGACCATCTTAGGCATTTACATACAGAAGAGAGTTGTATGAAACAAGGCCAGAGAGGTTTGGGAGATGAAAACTGAGATAAAGAACTGGTCTGAAGATTAAACAGTTTAAAATAAGCCAGGGATTAATTGAGATAAAGAACAAGTCAGAATATTAAACCCTGGGGCACTGACACATTAAAGAGGTAGGCAGCAGAGAAGACAGCAAAGAACCAACCAGGAACACTCAAAGGAATAGAGGGATGTAAGGAGAAAACCCGTAGGTTCATGCGTCTCTGAAATCACAAGTGGGCAAGGTCTGTGACTTCCAGGGGACCAACTGACAGTCTGTTCAGATGCAGAATGTGCAGGTCACACAAATGAAGATGCTTCAGTTTTCCTAGCTTCTACTTGAAGACAATGAAAACAATTTTTACATGAAGAGGAAACGACTTCAGAATATCCTGGGTGACTGACAACATTTTCTTTTAAAAAGGTGAGGGGACAGGGGACAAGACACTCTGTCTTACCAAAGGAACTTTACAGACCTGAGTCACAAACAACAAATCTTCAGCCTTTATCGTGTCTGGAAAGCACTTAAATACATCATTACAGACATTTCCAAAATAAAAACTGCCATACAGATGAACATGAAGAAGACTGTACGTGAATGCTTTCAATACTGACTTTTCCCATCACTAATCTCTGATAGGGTTTGAGTGGACATCAGCAGGAACATCTACTTACTACTTATTTACATGTCACTAACCATGTGTCTACAACCTTCATAGTATGGAACTGGTACTATTTGATCAGCATTTGCAGGTAGAAAAGTCACAAAATTCTGATAAATCCGATGAGCTTTTTCAAACAAGATTCTATGATGGAGGAAGGTCATTGGTTAATTAAATAAAGAAGCTGCTTGCCCTGATAGGTTAAAACATAGGTGGGAGGAGTAAACAGAACAGAATGCTGGGAGGAAGAGGAAGTGAGCTCAGACTCAACAGCTCTCCTCTCGGGGCAGAAGCCTCAGAGAGACACCATCCTCCCCTCTCCCAGGCAGACACACGCAACGAAGCTCCGACCCAGGATGGACGTAGGCTAGAATCTTCCCGGTAAAACTGGTGCTCACAGATTATTAGAGATGGGTTGATCGGGATATCAGAATTAGCCAGTAAGGGCTAGAGCTAAAGGGCTAAACACTATTTAAATGAATACAATTTGTGTGTTGTTATTTCGGGGCATAAGCTAGCAGGCAGCCCGGGGTGCTGGGGATGCAGCCCCGCCGCTCCAAATACAACAATTCTAGGAGTTATAAGCCCTACTAAGCTCATGTATTGGAAGCCCGAGCCCTAATACAGCAGTGCTAGAAGGCAGGACTTGATGGAAGATGCCTAGATTATACACTCATGAACACATTGCTGTCATTATCTTAGGACTATGCAGACTGTAAAAGGATGGGTCTCTTGTGCTCTTTGCTCTTCTGTCACAGCATGATACAACAGGAAGGCCCTCTAGGTGCAAGCAATTCTATTGCAGTATTTCCCAGGCTCTAGTACTGTAACCCGACGTATTTCTGTTCAATACACTCAGTCTCACTGTTCTATTAAAGTAACACAAGACAAGCAAGACTAATTTCAGGTTCAAAATACACAGGAAAAGGATGGAAAGATGCCTAAGCAGCTGGGAACACTTGCTGCTCTGCAGAGGGTTCACAGCACCTGTGCTGGGTAACACAATCAAATGTAATTCCAGTTCTAGGGAATCCCATGTCTTCTTCTGGCCTTAGAAGATACCTGCACACTCATGGTGCACACACAAACAGGCATACATGTAAACACACAAATAAAATAAATACGCAAGAAGGACTGCAGATACAAATAGCAATTAACCAACAGGAAATGAGGACTAACTTCCTAGAGGCTCTCTCAAGTAGTCAAACTCTGACAATGAAACAGAAGTTGAAAATGGCCAGGTCTACTTTATCTTCCCTTAGTCCATAACTTACTACATATGTGTCTTCTCTGACACTCCTGTTTCACTACAGAATTTCTTCATAGAACAAAAAAAGAGAGAAAGAAAAAAAAAAGAAAGAAAGGAGCTTAATAATCTGGAATTGTTTACACTATAGGAGCATCCACAGAATGCAAAACATAATTTGACCAAATCATTTAATGTATACATAGATCTTGTTGGAAGACGTGTTTCAAGTTAGCTGAAACTAAGAACAACCATGTGGTCACTACGTTAACATGGTTAGTAAAATATAGCATATTAATGTAACAGTAAGAAACAACAAAACACGATCACTTGAACTAACCAGTGCTAAGGAAGAGAAAGCATTTAGAGGTCACCAAAAGGTAAATCACAGATGAACAGAATAAATATCATCTTATGAATTCCCACACAGGATTTGGGCACTCCTCATTTCTACAACCTCTATAGGCATCCAAAACCTAAACCAGGCAACTTGGTGGGGGGTGGAGTGAAGGCCAGAATAATACATTTAAATGAAATTCTGTAAGGCGGTAAGCGGTAAAATGGTTGGCTTTGCCATACTACACTTTCAAGTACAGTTAAAGCAACCACCAGAACAAAGGCAACAGCACAAAAAATTCCAATGAAGAAACAGTAGAAAGCTAAAGACAACAGTCAATCTGAAACCATTTAGTTAGAGAAAGAGACCTGAGGGACTGCGGTAGTCTGAGTAAGAATGGACCACATAGACTCCTACATCTGAACATTTGGTTCCTGGTTAACGGGAAAAGATTAGGATGTATGGACTTGCTGGATGAGATGTGTCACTAGGGTGCCAGGCCCCAGGGTTGTTCTGTCTGTCTGTCTCTCTCTCTCTCTCTCTCTTTGCCTGTGAATAAGGACATCAAGTCTTCAGCTACTGCTCTAGCACCGGCCTGTGTGCAGCCATGCTACCCACCATGATGATCACAGATTAACCCCCTGAAACTGTAAGCAAGTCCCCAGTTAAATGCTTTCCTTTTTTAAGGGTTGCCTTGGTCACAGTGTCTCTTGACAGCAGTAAAACAGAGACTAAGACAGGAACAAGGAGAACTCTGTACCAGACCTAAACAGAAAAGTCAAGCGGAGCTGAAAACAAAAGTGCCACATAACAGCAGTCTGTCACACTGCACAGAAGTATGAGAACAACGAAGAAAGATACAGAAACAACAAGAAGGGTAAAATGAACCCTTAAAGGGTCTTGGGTAAGAGGATGCCCCAGGTGGAGCTTCTGGATTAAAGACCCTGTGACCAGAGAGCAAAGAGGCAGGACCAGCAGGGTGCCCTTTTCAGCCTCCACTGAGTTCCAGGAAGAGGAAGTGAACAGCAGTAACCCCCACTAGCTGGGAACTACCCAAACACTGACTACCCAGCAGCGCTCAGCCTTACTTGTGGAAACTTTCTATGAACAAACAAAACAAAATTCCATGAATTTAACAGATCAGTAAGAATATGGTTTCTAGATTCGAAGGTTTGCAGATGTCCCCACGGGGACTGTTTCACCTGCAGCACAGGCACTGGTTATCCTGGCACTGGGATGGTATCCGCCCTTCTGCTGCACTAACACTGGAACTTAGGCACGATGCCAGAACACCAGTGGATAAACCTGGCTTTAGAAGGAACAACAACGGCGGGTCCAAACTATACTTGTACTCGCTGTGTTCTTCAGAGGAAGAGAAGGCTGGAGACAGCATTCAGTGCCCCCTGGAAGCAGCAAACTGACTCTCAAATACCCACCACTGAGGATGGAGCTTTCATGGCTCCGTGGAAGAGCACAGTAAAGCACTCATCTCACAACAGTGTGGCAGGATGTGTGTGATTGCAACTGTGAGCCTCACTGTCCAAAATTTTAGTCCCACCCTCCCCTTTTAAATGTGAGAAACCAGATGAGAGATAAACAATGGTTATCCAGGTTTGAGTGGTGTGCCGGAAAATTGTCTATATTCTGTCAATTATGTTTTAAATAAACGCTGATCGGCCAGTAGCCAGGCAGGGAGAATAAACTGGACAACCAGACAGGAAGTAGAGGCAGGTCAATGAGAGCAGGAGAATTCTGGGAAGGAGGAAGGCCATTCCTCTGCAGTCCTGTCCAGACAAAGAAGAAGGAAGATGTGACCTGCCCCACTGAAAAAGATACAGAGCCATGTGACCAGCATATACTAAAATAATGGGCTAATATATATTATAAGAGCAATTACGAAGCCTGAGCTAATGGGCCAATCAGTTTATCATTAATACAGACCTTCGTGTGATTTCTTTGGGGTTAAACGTCTGTGGGACCTGGTGGGAGGACAGAAACCAGGCAGGAGAGAAACACCCCCCCTCCCCCGCCAACAGAGTGGATCAGGCAAATTATCAAACCCGGGCATGGGATACTGGGCACAATGGGGGTGCAGCTGTACTTCCAGTTCTTTCACAGTCTAAGGAACCTAAAAGCTGGGTTCGGCTTAGAGAAGATATATTAATTTCAACAGTCTATGAAAAAATGGCTGCCAAATAATTTGCAAGTAGATTTTTTTGTTGTTAAAAACATACACTTCAAGAACAGTCAAAGTAAAACAGATCTCAGTGATTCAGTATTATTGTCTGCAGCCTTCAACTCTCTTCACACATGCGCACGAGATGTCATATGAAGAGCCACTCACTTAAACCACAGTTTCTCAACCTGAGTGCTAAATCAGAATCATTACTTTTTACTAGTAGATTTCCAAGCTGTCTATTACACCCTATGGTGGTCTATGGCTCCCATAGACTCGTGCTTAAATGCTTGCTCACCAGGAGTGGCACTATTAGGAAGTATGGCCTGATTGGAGTAGGTGTGGCACTGTTGGAGGAAGTGAGTTCTCAGATGGTCAAGCCATCTTCTGCTTCCAGTGATTCCAGGTGTAGAACTCTCAGCGCCTTCTCCAGCACCACGTCTACCTATAGGCTGCCACACTTCCCACCATGACCATAATAGACCAAACCTCTGAACTGTGAACCAAGCTCAATTAAATGTTTTCCTTTTAAAGAGTTGCCATGGTTATGGTGTCTCTTCATAGCAATAGAAACTCTAACTAAGACAGACACACTAAATTATAATCTCTCTGGAACAATTCTGAATTATTTAAAGATCCCAGATGATCATGAAATTGCGCTGGGGTTTTAATACTACTAATTATTCCCACAGGTCACACTCCCAGAGCCACTGACTAGAAAGCAGCTAGCTCCCTTAACAGCAAACAGCCCCAGCTAAGGTTGTAACATCCACTTTGGGCATTGCCACTCACTAACAGGATGATCACTAACACCAATTTCTCCATCTCTAACACAGTGTAAAAGTAATGGGTCAGGAAAATTCACTGAGATACCAAGTGTGAGGTCCACAGTGTATTGCAACGTTAATGTTATGCCTGCATCATGAGCCTTCTTTAGGGTAAACCTTTAAACATAAAAACCATGTTTTGAGGATGACATAGTTTAGTAGGCAAAAACAGTCAGAAATGGAACTAAAGAAGCTAAAAAGCAAAGTTTGCACATTTGAGTATTTGCCCAGAACTATAGACATGGAAAGATTAGATTTCTGTTTTAAGGTTACCTATGTAGCCTTTTGATTATTAACCCTGTGTTAAAGTTTTCAGTTAACTTTTTGTTACAAATATTAAAGATTTTTAAATATGTCCTGAGCTCAAGTCCCAACAACCACACTGGTGGTTCACAATCACCTGTACTGAGATCTGGTGCCCTCTTGAGGAAGAGACCAGGCCAGTGATCCTCATCATCTTAGACCATGAAACCTAATACGGAGAAGTTCAACAGAGCCACCATGTATAGGCTGTCCATGCATGCTTCAGCATTGCCAAAGCATAAATTTTATTTTCATTTCATTCCAATAAATTTATAAACCAATAATTTTTGGTTGTTCTGGTTTTGTTTTTCTTGTCTGCCAGTTTTTTATTCCAGAGAGAGAGACTTTAAAAGCAAGTGTGAGTCTGAGAAAGGGTAGGCCATAATCTGATTTCAGAGCCAGCTTCTTAACAAAACAGAACAGCACAAACCAAGTTTAATATGAGCTACATCCAGTTGACATTTAGATCCCTATTCTATTAGTTTTAATGGCCAGAATGCTCAAAGATAAATTTTGAGCTTGGGTGGCTGGCTGCAATAGTAACAGCTGAGCTGTAACCAAGACACACAGAACACAGTAAACTCATACATTCAAGACCACTCAGACATAAGCATGTAGTGGCAACATTCATGCATTCCAATACTAAAACAGACAATTTGTTTTCACTTTTTTAAGCTATCTGTTTAAGGAGAGGAGCCTTGTTACCCAGACACTGCATTCTGTAACTATACAACGTCATTGAATTATTTCAAGTTGCAGCTCTGGGCAGCAGTGATACTTGGCTTAAAGGAGTTGCGGGTGCAGCGTGCCCATAGCAGAGACAGCTTGTCAGTTTTGGTAAAAGAGCTACTTTAAAAATAAATAAATAAAACACAGAGCAACAATTAAGCAACTAAACAAAACTACAGACAAATTGACAGACATGGACAGACCGTTGCTCTAAGGACAACCACCAGAACTCCTGAAAATGGTCAAGTCAAGGGAGTGGGAGTAGCTTCTGTCCCAAAATGTCAGTCCCGAGTGCCAGACACACAACAAACAGTCCAAAAGCAACAAAACAATGCAAATTATTCCTGGCTACCAGAGGCAAAACTAAAATCGAGATGCCAACAGATGATTTTTCAGCACACCTTATCTTCTGCAGAGAATACAGCCCTCCATCCCCAAGGCACCCCACTATTAGTAATGATTAGCTTTATTTCCTCTGCATTTAAAATAAGACCAGGACACTTTATCTTTGAGGAGACAAAGACTATCCTGGGAAGATTCAGAAAAATACTAAAATCCTTCTCTATAGGTTGACAGAATCAAATTTAAAAGTCTGCCTAAAGCAATAACCTTATTTACAAGTGTCTTGTGACCTTGGTAACAAAAGGTCAATGCTGTGGCAGCCAAGTTCAATGATAAGATGTGGTTCCCAGACTCAGAGTTCACTAGCAAGTTTGGTTATCTTGTCACAAGGCCTACAGGGTGGTTACTGCACTGTGGCAGAGGGCAGACACAGTCCCCAGAAAGGAATGTTTAAAGAGGTCGTTTCTATCATTTCAGAGGATTTGGAGAGAAAACTTAAAACAGAACTGTTTATATCTTATCGTCTATTGTTACTATATTAACCAGAAGTATTGAGCCACATATTGGGGACGTGAGGCTCCTCTCTCAGCTGACTAGCAGACTTCTGTTCATGGGAGGGCTCATCATTTCTTAAAAGGCATTACTATTTTTTTGTCTCTCCTGGCAGCAGCTAAGCTTTTCCACAACCTGCACTATGTTTTCCTCTTAAACACTAGTAAAATGTTCTTCAAGCTCTAAAAATAAAAATAAACAAGTAAATAAAAATGCATTCTATATAAATACTATAAAAATCTTCTAAAACCTAAACTAAAGGAATTTCATGGTTCTTATGGAGCAGGAAAAAAGACACAGAGCAGAACCAAAATTACTGAATTACCATCCAGTAAGCCTCTTGGAAAAAGAATCATTCACTTAGGACCAGCAAAATAATTCAGTGAGTAAGAGGTGTGACCAACTCACTCTGCTGACCCAAATTCAACACCCACGATTCCTATGACGGGAGGAGTGAACCGCGCCCAGACCTGACACACTCACACGCCTAAGTGTGTGTGTGCGCGCGCGTGCGCGCGCGCACACACACACACACACACACAGATTTTCTTAACTATTCCTGCATTTGAAATGTCTGTGTATTTTTCAGTTTCCAATATAATAACCTAGTAAAATCTTATTAACATTGACTTACTGATTTAAAAATGGCATCCGTTTCCAGAATATGCATTTAAACCTTATTTTAGGAAAGCCTGAATCTGGGACTATCCACAAACAGGAAGCACTTAGGTGGCTCTTTACACCTTCTCCAGTCTAATACCAGATGAGAGGAGAAAGGGAAAGAGGCCAAGCGATCATGGCCCCTGGATTAAAGCTGGCAGAGTAGAAGAAGCTCCCAGAGTGCACTCTACTACCCTCAAGTCTGTGAAGGAACGCTAGAAAACACAAGTATCAAAGAAATGGCTCATTTAACACAACCAGGAGATTTCAAATAACTTGATTAAATTATCCTCAACAAGTGTTACAAGTAAAATTAATGAACATAGAGGAGGTTTAAAATGTCTCAGAATATTAAGAACAAATGCATATTATTTATTCCTCGTGTTCAAAACTATAATCTTGCAACTAATATCAAAATTAAGATTCTTCATGTAGTCTCACTCTAAATTTGATTGGCAGGCGGAAGAGAAAATGAAACGGAACGATACTTACTATAGTAGCCATACAGAACAGTGTTCTCAATCTGGACGCTGACATTGGCATTTGCCCACTCCTAGGATAAAAGGGAAACAGTAAGTGTATTCTCTTTAACAACAGCTTTGCCTAACATGCAGAGTACAACTGAGTATCATCATCTCTGGGGTCTGTCACTGGCTCAAATAAAGGATGATCTCTACAAGAAATGAGAGCAGACAAGCACACACGCATCAACACAGAGTCGCGGGGAACAACAATCAGGAATGATGTGACTCAAGGAAGAAAGGGCAGTCTCGGAAAAACGGAGAGAAAATACGGAGAGGGAAAAGAGAACAGAATATATAGAGCAGGCTTGAAAAAAATGCACAAGAAGCTCAAAGAGACTCAGCAGCTGTGGAAAGGTAGGCAGCACAGAGTGAATGCAGGCACAGGAAGGGCCAATGTTGGAGGTGCCTGGGGGGGTCAGTCTAAGTATTTTGCATTTTTGCATTAAGAGCAAAAGAAAACAGCGAAAAAGTGATGCAGAATAACAGCTGTGGTTTGTGCTTTAGAAAATCTGGATATTGGCCATTGTGGCTGTCTTCATCATCAACTTGGCTATATTTAGAACTTGGCTTTAGGATTTATAGATTGCTGAGTATGCCTGTGAAGGTTTGTTCCAGAAAGAATTAAGGAGGAAGTGAGACACACCTAGAAAGAGGATCGCACCATCCCAAGGGTTGGGAGCCCTGCCGCAGATGAAGAAAGAACAAGGCGAGCTTGCATCCTCTCCTCTCTTCATGCTCCCACACCAGGATGTCTGTCCGAGTACATGACTAACCCACTGAAACTCGAGCTAAAATGAGCCCTCTCTCCCTTAGACTGTCTCTGACAGACATGTTGTCACAGAAACACAAGTAACTGCTCTGCTTGGGGTTTTGTTGGTGTGCTGAAACACTTCACCAAAACCAGAAGAGCAATGGGTTTACTTCCCTATAAGTTACAGTCAGTCCGTCATACAGCGAAGTCGGGGAGGAACTGCAAGCAGGAACCGCAGCTGGGACCATGGAGGACATGGCTTACTGGCTTGCTGCCTTATGTGACCCAGGGCTACATGTCCAGGGGTGGCACTGCCCAGTAGGGCTGTCCTGTCCACCTCATAATTAAGAAAATGATCTATGGAGTTGCCTACAGGGCAATCTGATGGACGCAATTTCTCAGTTGAGGGCCCCTCTTCCCAGGTGACTCATGTTTGTGTGAAGTGGACACGAACTAAGCAGCACACTGACTGACACAAGTGTACAACACCTTTTAAAAATACCTAAAAGCTAATTCAAACTCCTCTGCATTCATCCTTCATAGCTGTTATTTAAATTAAGTTTAGAGTGGTTCACGCCTTTAATCCCAGCACTTGGGAGGCAGAGGCAGGCGGATCTCTGTGAGTTCGAAACCAGCCTGGTCTACAAGAGCTAGTTCCAGGACAGGCTCCAAAGCCACAGAGAAACCCTGTCTCGAAAAAGCAAAACAAACAAAAAAAAACATATTAAGTTTAGAAAACATAATTTAAATTCATCATTTTCGTAGGACAAAATCTATACCCTGCTGAGACAGAACTTAGGTATAATGGAATGAAGACATTCTAAAAGTCATTTGACAACAGACCAATGGCAAGAAAAAAAACTGAAGGAGAGCAACAATAAGAAATTTCTGAATTGCTATACAGATAAAACGTCACAAGGTTATTATAGAAGCCTTTCACCCATCCCCACAACTTAGGACTCTAATAACAGAAAGTTCAAAACTGTGGCGGAAAAACCATATATTAGAGCAAGATGAGTTATGACCTATACATTCTGTGTTAAATTTAACATAAAAATAATCTGACAAACCAAGACACGTAACCGTATAAACATCATTTAAACAGTACTGTCCAATGAATGACTGGATGGCTTTTGAACTCTTACTGCATTTTTGGTAACCAAGAAGCCCAAACCGGGCTTTCTTCTCCCACCCAGAAGGAGCAGAATAAAGAATTTCAGTGATTCCGTGAACCCAGGAACCCAGTCTTAAGGTGCACAACAATCACAATATTCTAGCACATCAGGAACTGTTCAAACTAGTTGATACCTAGCTTACCCACTGACAAGACTGTTCTGCCTGTCCTAAAGTAAACATAAGAAAGAAAGATACAGATAAACCTATAGCCCAGTAAACTCCAGTCTGCACCTCTGATTTGATTAATGGCTCTTTACCAAAAAATATGCAGTGCAGTGTGTTTAAAAAAACGTTTTTAAAAAAAGAAACAAAAACATGGAACCGAATAGAAGACCTGGATATCAATCCACACATCTTCAAACACCTGATCTTTGACAAGGAAGCAAAAAATATCAAAATAAATGAAAGCGTATTTAACATGTGGTGCTGGCATAACTGGATATCAACATGTAGAACAATGAAAATAGACCCATATCTATCACCATGCACAAAACTCAAGTCCAGATGGATCAAAGACCTCAACATAAAGCCACACTGAACCTTAAAGAAGAGGAAGTGTGTTGAAATAAGGAGCGGCAGGCTGCATCCCCGGCACCCGGCCGCCCCCACGGCTAGCTTTACCTGAAATAATTACACAGAAACTATATTCTTTTAAACACTGTTTGGCCCTTTAGCTCTAGCCCTTACTGGCTAATTTTCGCACCTGTACTAGCCCATTTCTTATAATCTGTTGTAGCCCATGAGGTGGCTTACCAGAGAGCTTCTAGCCTACGTCCATCCTGGGTCAGAGCTTCATCGTGTGTGCCTCAGAGAGCAGAGCTATCCCCGCATCCGCCCAGGAGCCGGGAGCATGGCGTCTCTGCCTCAGACAGCAGAGCTGTCGAGTCTGAGCTCACTTCCTCTTCCTCCCAGGATTCTGTTCTGTTTACTCCACCCACCTATGTTCTAAGCTATGAGCCCAAGCAGTTGGTTTATTACTTAACCAATGAAATCAACAGATTGATATATGACACTCCCACATCAGAAGTGGGAAGTACACTTGAATGCATTGGCACAGGGAACCACTTCCTAACTATAACCCCAGCAGCACAGACACTGAGAAAAACAATTAATAAATAGAGCCTCCTGAAACTGAAGAGCTTCTGTAAAGCAGAGGACATGGTCAACAAGACAAAACGACAGTCTACAGAAAAGGAAAAGATCTTCACTAACCCCACATCAGACAAAGGTCTGATCTCCAAAATATGCAAAGAACTCAAGAAGTTGGACAACAAAAGAACACATACTCCAATAAAAAAAATGGAGTACAGACTTAAACAGAGAACTCAACAGAGGAATCTAAAATGGCTGAAAGACACTTAAGGAAATGTTCAACATCCTTAGTCACCAGAGAAATGCAAATCAAAACAACTCTGAGATTCCATCTTATACCTATAAGAATGGCCAAGATCAAAAACTCTGATGACAACTTATGCTGGAGAGGTTGTGGGGAAAAGGGAACACTTCTGCATTGCTGGTGGGAATGCAAGCTGGTACAACCCCTTTGGATGTGAGTGGGGCGATTTCTCAGAAAAGTAGGAAACAACTTTTCTCAAGATCCAGTAATATCACTTTTGGGTATATATCCAAAGGATGATCAATCGTACCATAAGGACATGTACTCAACTATGTTCATAGCAGCTTTGTTTGTCATAGGCAGAACCTGGAAACAATCTAAATGCCCCTCCATCGAAGAATAGATTAAAAAAAAAAGTGGTACATTTACACAATGGAGTACTATACAGCAGAAAAAAATAATGACAGCTTGAATTTTGCAGGAAAACGAATGGAGCTAGAAAACATTATTTTGAGTAAAGTAACCCAGACACAGAAAGAAAATTATCACATGTACTCACTCATAGGTGGTTTTTAAACATAAAGCAAAGAAAGCCAGCCTACAAACCACAATCTCAGAGAACTTAGACAACAATGAGGATACATAAGAGAGGCTTACATAGATCTAATCTACATGAGAAGTAAAAAGTAGAAAAAGACAAGATCTCCTGAGTAAACTGGGAGCATGGGGACCTTGGGTGAGAGTTGAAGGGGAAAAGGGAGAGGCGGGGAGGGAAGCAGAGAAAAATGTAGAGCTCAATAAATATTAATAAAAAAGGAAAAGAAAAAACAAATAAAACAAACAAAAACAAAGCTGAAGACATCACTGACCAGATGAAAGATGAGAAAAAGTTTATCAAAAATTCTTAAGATAAAATATTGTGTAAATATTAAAGCCTAAGGTCTATTTAAGAAAAAGTGCCCTGGAGTACTTGAGAGTAAGGCGAACAGAACACACCGCACCCAACAGTCTCAACACATTTAACTTCTCTCTTTAAAAACTCAACAAAGGAAGCCATCCAAACACACAGAAACTGAAATTGTAAGTAGGACCCACTGCCTACCATGGCGAAGCACTGAAAAAAAAATCTATGGCCCAGGAGAACACTATTCTAAGACCCCCCAAATGAGAACAGACACAATCATAAGTGTCAGCTCCTCAGAGCCAGGCCTCCCTCATGATTCCTTATATACCAAAGTTGAAAAGTAAAAAGGATCTTAAGATGATCATATCAGTGAGCTGGAGGGTCACTGTATTTCTCTTTTTTTTGTTACACATCATAGGAAGCTCCAACACATTTCCCAAACAATCAGAGGGAAAAATGCTGTCCTTACTGAAAACCACTTATAGTTAAAATTTGGAAATTCCAAATTTCAAAATATAAATTAAGGATAGAAAGTATAAAAGTAATTTAATGGAAAATATTCATTGAAATTTAACATCTTTTAATTTAAAGGGCTCTTCTGTCTAACCCATTTTTAAGACAATAGTCCAGTTAAACTGCTGTTATTTTGAAGTTCCAAGTATGTGTAAATTACACAAGAGGATGCAAAGGCAGTTAGTGTATTGGCTTTCTATGCTGCCCTGCCTCCCAAGGGTCTGATTTTAGACAGCCTTCCTTCTAGCATACTTTGGGAACTGCTATGGCCTTGATATGGTTTGTAAACTCTTGTCTCCCAGAGCAGAAACTAATGGGAACTTCAGCTATTTAAAGGCCAGAGGAATGGGGAACAATCAAGAACTAGGACTAGAGACTAACAGACTGGAATATTTCAGGGGGTTCCGGATTCCACAGATAAAGGATATAACTAGTGTGTACACACATTTCCTTTGCTCTTCTTCAGGACAACCTGAGCTCCAACACAGCCCTCCCCACTCTCATGCAATAGCCTCACCTTGGAAAAGGGATTCTAAGTCAGAAGCAATTTCTTTCTCTCAGGGCATCTGGCAATATCCTGAGACATCAGAGGCTGGCAGAGGGGAAGGGAAGTCCAAGGCTACAGGTATCTAGTGTAGGAGAGTCTTCTACAACAATTATCCAGGACAAAACACCAACAGAAGGGAAGCCGTCACTTAGAAGTAGGTCTCAGAGTTCTGACTCTAAAATACAGACATGACTCAACTTACTAACAAATCTAAAACTCATCTCTATTTGTACTCAAATTTTAGGCCTTTCTTCTTCAAAGTGTCCACACTACTTTATAGTCAATCCTTCTGTTAGAGTAGCAATAAAAGCCTAGTAAGGAAAAACTTCTTCTGGTCAAGAAAATAGGGTCTGTGGCCTGGGTGGAGACCTAACATTCGAGTTAGCAGAGGACAATCCCCCTAAGACAGTGGGCTCACCTCAATCCATGCTAAAGACACAGGCAGAATCCTTAGTTCTTGTTGAAATACTGTACTGGCATACACACGTACTGGAGGCCACAGCCACGCATCCTGTAAGTCAGTCTGTGGTTCCCCTTAGAGTGACTCACTTCCTTCTTCTTTCTCAGCATGCTTTCCCTATCACTTTGGGTTCCCCCAATGTTTCTCTTAATCCCCCTGCCGTTCATCTCCATGTCTCTGCCCTCCATGCCAGCTTAAATGGCATGGCGTTTACCCTTCTCCTCTGCACAGCAGTGGAAGTTTACAGCTGGCCAGACTTGGGGTTTTCTTTTAAACGCTAATAAAATAGTCCTTCAGTTTCCACTTGAGTCTACTCTTAAATTCCTTTATTAGTGAGACCAAGAACACCTAGAGGGGACCCCAATTTCCCTGTATCACAATCATATTGAGATCTCTAGTCCCTTCCCTTCTTCAGGACACTACTCTTACAATGCTACCCTTTCTTGTTTCAAAAAAAAAAACTTCCTTCTCTGATTCATAACATACACAAGTCCAGTAACGTTCATTATAAGACAGAGAGGAACACATAACCACCGCAAGTGAAAGTACCTGCACTGCCCCTCCACTTCCCTCTCACAGTGGCTCTCAAACTTCATAATGCTGTGACCCTTTAATATAGTTCCTCATGGTGTGGGGACCCCCCAACCATAACATTATTTTCCTTGTTATTTCATAACTGTAATTTTGCTACTGTTATGAATCATAATGTAAACATTTTTGGAGACAGAGGTTTGCCAGAGGGGTCGGCCCACATTAGAGAACCACTACTATAAACCAAAGCCCTCAAACATTATCAGCATTCCCTAGCCCAACTTCCTCACCTCACCGCCCACATTGAACTGACTCTTTGGGTTCAGGAAGCAAAAAAGCTCCAGGGTGTCATTATCACCATTAAAATAGGAGCAAGAGTAGCGCTAAATTAGACATATAAAAATAATATAACTGTACAGAGAAACCCTGTCTCAAAAAACCAAAAAAAAAAAATAATAATATAACTGAACAGAACTGAGCAAGAACTCGGGGAGAACCTGGGCTAGGAAGAAACTATGTGTGTTTTCTGTTTTTACTTTGGTGAGACAGCAAATAGGCTTCAAACAAGAACACAATTTCAGGAATAAAAGCCACAGTGTGTGCATGCACATGAGAACACACATGGGGCTGGGTGTGATGAGGATGATGATGTTTCTCTGTCGTCCCTGTGCTAGAGAGCCTGAGGCAGGAGGATGGAGGTGTTCTGGCCAGCCAGGGTTACACACTGAGATGATAATGATGAAGATGATGACAACAATAAAAGTAACATTCAAAATCAAATAAAAGTTACCAAGAAAAATACTATTTAGATTATAGGAACTAAAAATAAACAAACTAGAGACAATAAGATATGGAAACTGGATTCAAACCCAGAGTCCAAGGTTGCAGACATGCTTGGCAAGTGTTCTGCCTATGAACCACATGCCCAGTCAGAAGGAAAATGGTACAACTCTTCTTATAAGTGTAATAAGAGTTCCCAACGTAAACAACACCAAGGCTAGGAAAGCAGCTCACTGGTAAAGTACCGGCCTGCGTGTGCTAACCCTGAGTCGTGATCCCTAGCACTGAGAAAAGAAGAAAAACTAATGAACACAGACTAAATGTTTAAGAAGGAAGATAACTGCGACCCAGAAAAAGACTACTAATTTAGGCATGAGTACCAAAAATCAACAATATGTAACAAAGTTCATAAGCTCATAGAAATATTTACTTTAGAAATTCAAAGATGAAAACAGTTCTCTATAATGTATAAATAAATATTCTAAATTCAAAACTAAAACCAATTTCAGTTCAGACAGTAATTATGTGAGGGATAATTACACTGCCTGTACCATGTCAGAGCAGTTATGCACATACATACACATATGCATTAATTTCACAGACTGCAGGAGAAAAACAGCCAGAAGTTGATAATTATGTACTTCCTGAATTTCATTATACTACTTCAAAATAAAAACACCCCCACATTCTTACAATGTCAGAATCATTTATCTAAGAAACACAGCTGTGTACCCAACCGCAATCACAAGAAATTAGACACTTCCATGTAATTTAATACTAAAATGACATCAGAGTAAATGGCCTCATAATGCTAAGATAAATTACTTAATTACCTGTATCTAAGATCATTAAGGGTATTTACTTCTTGACCAACAATTTAAAAAAAAATTAACAAAAAAATCTAATGAAACCATTGAAGATAATCATCTCCTCCTAAAATGTCTCAGTGTAAAACACAAAATATAATTTAAATGAAAGCAAATGAAGACAGGAAGAGACTTTTCACTAAACTGAAAAGTATATTTATTAAAAGGGCATCTTCCCCCACAAAAAATAAATGAAAGAAGACCTCTGGAGGCAGATAGCAGAGTTTCAATTTTTTTATATATATTTTTTCAGGCTTAACCTCTGTTTTGTTTTTAAACCCATAAAGCTGTAGGTAATCTAACTACCTCATAGGACTGCTTGGGAAGTCAAAGGGTCCAATGTATGCAAACATTTAATAGACAGACGCAATACAGTCAATGCCATCAATCTTCCCAACACTACACTTTGGCACACACTAAGACTCCATTAATACTAACTAGGAGTCTTCCCTACAGGAAAAAAAGAAATTTTAGTTTCTGCAACAGTCAGAATATATCAAAACATAGTCACAAAAGAGTTATCAATTATTGAAGGCATTTGAACCAAAATCAGAGTTATTAAAACACTACGAATTACTGAAAATTAAAAAATATCTATTTATTAAGTACCATGTGCAGATACTGACATATGGTACCCACTTCACAGAGGCTGAGCCAGTAAGAAACAAAAGAAATTTACATAACTAAGCTGGGCGGGGATGGCACACTCCTTTAATCCCAGCACTTGGGAGGCAGAGGCAGGCAGATCTCTGTAAGTTCAAGACCAGCCTGGTCTACAAGAGCTAGTTCCAGGATAGGCTCCAAAACCAGAGAGAAACCTTGTCTCGAAAAAAGCCAAAAAAAAGAAAAAAAGAAATTTACATAACTAAAAAAGAACTTCCTCTAGGCTATGTATTTTCTTTTTAAAATGAGGAACCCAAAGTGGAGAAAAGTTAAGGAACTTGGCCAAAATCACTCAGCTAAGTCTAATGGCTGCTAGCATAGCAAACTCTCTCTATACTCTACGAAGTAAATGCTGTTCTGTTGTTTTACTAAAGTCCTTCTAAAACATTTACTTGTGCCATCACTGTCAATAAAATCAAATATGCTGCAAAGGAATTATAAGAAGCACAAAAATAAAAGCAATTATAATGAAGTATTTTCACATTTAAAAAAATGACTCCCAATACTGGCTGGGATGTTGAACAGATGATTCTTATAACATGAGGACCAGCTTGTTGGGGTTTCTGTCCTGTCCAGTTCCCACAGGCGGTAAGGTCCCAAAGAAAATCACACAGAGAATCTGCATTAGTTATAAACTGATCCGACCATTAATTAGTTCAGGCTTTGTATTAGCTCTTGTAACTTATATTAACCCACTATTCTAGTATATGTTAGCCACATGGCCCAGCAGCTTTTTTAGCAAGGCAGGTAAAATCCTGCTTCTTGGGTGTCTGGATAGGGCTGGGGGGGAATGGGCTTCCTCCTTCCCAGAATTCTCCTGTTCTCTTTTACCTGCCTCTACTTCCTGTCTGGTTGTCCCATCTATACATCCTGCCTGGCTGCTGACCAATCAGCTTTTATTTAAAACTTTAACTGACAGAATACAGAATTGTCCCACACCAGATTCTCATATAAGATAGTTGTCTGCATCTAGTCTACCACTTTGTGTTTTCATTCTTTACAGTTCATTTCTATACTTACCTATTCCCACACAAGAAAACAGATCTGGAAAAGTTGTTCGGTGGCAACGAATGCTAGCTTGCTGTGTAAGCAGCAGAAACTGAGTTAAGATCCTCAGCACCCACATGCAAACCAAGCATGGCTGCCCACACCTATATCCTCAGCATTAAACAGGTGGGGCAGAAACAGGGGATGCAGGAAGGCAATGCGACCCACCAGCCTTGCCTAAACACCAAACTTCGGGGTCAGGGACAGAAGATGATGTCTGATGTGCACGTCTGGACTCTACATGCCTATGCAAAGGCACGTGCA
>NC_022028.1:12603119-12614555 GCF_000317375.1 Microtus ochrogaster | reverse complement strand
GTTTGCTAATGAAACAACTACTAAGTACCCACAAGGAAAAAATAACCACAAAGCACAGCAACACTTACCTTAAATGTACCATTTTGATTTTTCATGTAAGAAACCAAAAATATGTCCACTGGCAGAAGTGCTGACGTGATCAGTGCAACCGCCAATGAGAAAATAGCTGTTACAGTGGAGACAACTTCACTCTCCCGCTGACTCTGGTATTTACGAACATATATCCAGCAAAATGCCAAAATAGCCTGAAACACAGCAAAAGGAAAGACCTGTTACTACCTCATACCTCCTTTAGCACTAACATCAGCCTGTATTTGGAGTTTATTTAGCCAAAACTTCTTTTACATGTGTAAAGAAAACGTTTATTAACTTGCACAAGATAGAAAGTTAAAGTCTACTTATGAATGCAAATGCAGTACAATTTTACGTAAATCCACACACCTTATGAGTAACAATGCAGCACTACATACGTCCGCAGCAAACATTAATAGTTACATGCAATGTCATGCCCCAATATCTCTCTCCAATCTAAAGGAAATGTACCAGAAATTACAGCCCACAGACGCCATCCACCTAGAAGTTAACTGCTAACCACCACACAAAAGCTGTAATTCAAACTTTAAAGGGCATTTACCCCCGTGTCTCTGTTATTTAAAAGCATGGTCCTCTGCGTGGTTGGTAGCACAGTTTGGGTAGGTTATAGGAGGAATAGGTCACTGAGGATGGACTTTGGGAGTATATATCCTCACCACTTCCAGTTCACTCTCTCTGCCTCAAGTTTCTCACTCTCTCTACCTCACGATCTCTCTGCTATCAACTCCAGCATTCATTCAACCATTACAAACTATTCCCCTGGAAACAGAAGCGGAAATAAACTCTTGCTGCTCAAGTAAAAAAAAAAAGAAGAAGAAGAAAAGAAAAGAAAAGCCAATAATGAAAACAGATTCATGTGCCTAACAAGATTTCCTGTGAAAACTGTGCCCAGAGGTAATGGAGTTGACATCTTTAGCTGAGTGGCATTCTTCAGACCTTTCTAGAGCATACATAGGTCCTAGGCTTCTACATCATTAGGCAGCATTGGGATCATACAGGGGACCTGCTGAGGCAGGGTGTTGGGTCCACCTCCCAGAGCTTCATAATAGAGACCCAGGTAGGCTCCAAACACCTCCATGTTAACAGACATGATCGTGGCAGCGGTCAGGAACTGCATTTTGAGCTCCTATGTTCTACCCCATAACAGAGAGTTGCAGACACATACTAAGTCAGTGTCCTCAGCCCTGACTGTGAGCTAGAGTTATCTTAGTAATTTTTAAATACCTTTATGCATCCCCTACTCCATAGCAAATCAACCAATCTGTAGGGATCCTCAAGAATCAGGGCTTTATAAGTCAACAGTAAGAACCACTGTTCTAAACGTGATCTGCTGGAGTGCAGAGACACAAACTTACTTTGTACCATACAACTTGTTCTGTAAGCATCCAAATTCTACCACAATTACGATACCAAGAAGTTTCCACTAAACTGAACATTCTGATTTGTCTTGGCTAACCTCACTCTCCATCTTCCGCCCTAACCACTACTCCCTGCAATCTGTCCCTACACTTTGTATCATTTCTCAAATGCCATTATGTATTCATGTTACAGCTCATCTTTTGGGTCCAGTTTCTTTCACTTGGCCACTGCATTTGAAATTCATCAAAGCTGCATGTCATTCCTATTGCTGTCATTTCAACATTGTCATTTACAAAAAGGAAAAGATTAAGTGAAAAGAAAAAGAAGCTAGATGTTAGGCATAAATAATAATAATAATAATACAACCACAGCAAAAATGACTTAAGCTCAAATTCTGGTTTAAAAGTTCAAACTTTTTGTTGGTCTGTTTTGTTTTCAGGAAGTTACTGTCCATAAAATGTTATATTAACATGTAATAAGTTTCTAAGGTGGATTCAAAATTCTTGTAAACATTCCTCAAGTTTGTTTTGAACTCACTGGAAGCTGAGTCTTTTCTCTCTACACTGAATAGCACTTAACACAGAACTCAGTGCATTCACTTACAGATCTCAGGAAAGACTCATGGGCATTTTTTACCAAGCTGCAGCTGACAGCAAGCGCACAGAAAGCATATACTAACCTCAGAGACAAGCTACAAAGAGCTGCCAGGGAGAATGGCCAAGCAAGAGGTTTTGGCTAATTTAAGAGGACCCCATGTCTTCTTTTAGGTTATGCTACAGATGACAATAGTAACTGTATAATGAACAAATTCTCCTGGCCTATAAGATAAGAATGAAAACTCTTGGAATGGGTTTTCAAGATTAAACAAGCTATTGTGTAGCACACTGCATAACTACAGTAACTGCTTAACAAATGGCATTGTAGTTAATACCTCATAAAATAACACCTCAGGGCATTTTCTTTTCTTTTAAAAAGCTATTATTAAACCAGGGAAAGATTTTAAAATAGTTCTCCAACTCTTCCCAGTTTGGATTTAATTGTTCTGGGCACTAGGATTTTTAAAACTCCCTAGATGGTTTTAACAAACGGCCAAGGTTGACAAGCAATGGGGTAGAGGAAAGAATGAGGACGCTAAAGAGTTTTGTCAAACTAAGCAGCAGATATGATCCCAGGGAGGTTATTAGACTACTTTAATGGGGCTCCCCACAGACTATGGAGTGGTCACAACTCCACAGGTGATGCCCACACCTCAAGGAACACTAATAAATGTGCGCTACACAATGGAGCTTGCCTCTGTAGTAACAGAAAGAGCTGGAAGGTGACGTAGGCCAAATTACTGAGAACATGGGGAAGTCAGTAAAAGTGCTTACATTTTAGAGCACAAGGGACCAAATGTAATTATTCTGCATGTGGCCCTAGAAACTAACATCCAATTTGTTTGTCAAAGATCATAAAAAGGAAACACTCATTACTTGACCCTCTCTACACAGCTGACATTCGTTCTCAAAATGAGAAGTCTACAGATCCTGTGTTTCTAGAGATTCAAAAACTAAAAACTTCTACATCATTTTAAAAACCCGTTCCGACATTCGGGTGCATGACTGATAAACCACTGCAGGTAACACTGTTGGTATATTATCATAAAACAAGACAATGGGACCAAAGCGCCCCGAGCCTGCACTCTTCACTACACATACACACACACGGGCACACACACACACACACACTAACTTGTTACTGTGTTTGATGAAACAGGGACAATTCACTTTATTAAATTCCAACCAATGGGCCTTAAGCTCTGCAGTAAGATAAAAAGCATGCATAATGTCCTGTTGTATACCAAAGTGTGACGGTGGCTATCAGGCAAAGATTCTGAACACTTAAAAGGAGCTGAGAGCCAAGCAACCTTCCTCAAGCAACCGCATTCTTTCCTCGAAATTCCACTGATTATTTCAAGATGGTTTCTCTGTGGCTTTGGAGCCTGTCCTTGAACTAGCTCTTGTAAACCAGGCTGGCCTTGAACTCACAGAGATCCGCCTGCCTCGGCCTCCAACCCGAGGGCTGGGATTAAAGGCATGTGCCACCACTGCCCTTGCTTTTTAATGGACTTTATCACATGAACAACAATAACAAAATATCACTTTAATACATCCAACAGTACTTGTTGCCAGTGACAAAATTCGTGCTTTTGGGTCAGTGAGGGAGTTTAGCCAGCAAAGCTGTCGTTGCCAAAGCAGAGTTTGCTCCCAAAACCCACACAGTGGAAGAAAGTTGTCCTCCAGCCTCCACCCGCACACCGTGGTGCACTCTTGAGTGCAGATACACACACGCACACACACACACACACACACACACACACACACACACACACACACCACATACCTGCAGTGTTCCCTCAGGCCAGCACACATACGCATCACACAAATGAATAAGTAAAATGAAATTTAAAATTTCAAGTTTTCAAGTGAGAATTAGAATTTTGCAAAACTTGTACATAGTACAACAAGTTGTGAGCTTGACAACTTTTCTGTACTTGGAAATTCTCAGGACATTTCTGACAAGGTCTGTGGTGATTTAATAAATGTAACATCTGATATTACATAATACAATGTATCCATGTTTTGAGGATGCACCTCACTTAGTTACCAGCACCTCCTCCTGAGTAACAAAAAGATCACATAAAAAGAAGAAGAGGAAGAGGAAGAGGCATGTTTTGAGGATGCACCTCACTTAGTTACCAGCACCTCCTCCTGAGTAACAAAAAGATCACATAAAAAGAAGAAGAGGAAGAGGAAGAGGAAGAGGAAGAGGAAGAAGAAGAAGAAGAAGAAGAAGAAGAAGAAGAAGAAGAAGAAGAAGAAGAGAGGAGTGGGTAAAAGAGTCACTGAAAGCACAAGTTGGACTAACAGCCTTGAATGTAAAGAAAATGTCCAGTGTTTTAGATTGCACACTGCCACAGAACCTGAAGACGCTGGCGTTTGCTGACTTCTGGTGCAGTCATGGAGAATATCCCCAGCTATCAAAAGCAATCCTCTATTTCTGACTCCACACCGCTTTTGTGCATACATTTCAGCTGAAATAACTTACTTCAAGCCTGAATGGGAAGCAGACGTGAATACAGATCCATTCTAACAAGCCAAGCACTAAACAGACTGACATTAACTTCATTTTGAATAAATCGCTATTTTTGCACCTCACCTATGCTCAATTCTATCAGTCTCAAAGTTGTTGCTGATGCAATTTCACTAACTTTCCAAAGTCTGCTTCTGCTTGCACTTTCTTCCAACCACGTCCTCTGCCAAGTTCTATTTCATTTACAAAATCATGTTTTGTCTTTCAACACTTAAAAATCCATGTTTCCCACATATCAGTCCTTTATAAAAGCCATGTTATTATTCCCTTTGTATCCTTCTATGGTCTACAACAAAACTATTGTGACTTAATTTTTTTTTCATTAATCAAAACAGTCCCACTATACTTTCATACCGGTTACATGTTTATTTTCTTCTAAATAGGTGGACTGGAAAAGTCAGTGAATTCTCTAAGTATAGGACTGCATGGCTTTGGAGACTACACTAACAACTTAGGAATTTCCAATAGCCCTCCCCTCACACCCCAACCCCCCCCCCCAAGAACGGTTCAGGGCAATGGGATTTGTAAAAGTGAGGGTACCATCCTTGAACCAAAAATTCGGTGTAGGATCCCTGGACACGCTACACAAGTGCTATGTGTATGTGGTTCTTGGTAAAAACTACTAGAAAAACACACTACATAAATGTCAGTCTAGGGAATCGGGCAAACTACATCCAACGAGTTTCAAAAGGTAAACACTGAATAACTGTAGGATTAAAGTCCTTAAAGAGCAGGGAAAGGGCTTGACAACGTAAAAGGCCCAAAGAGTAGCAAACTGAACAGAGCCCGTTGCCTTTGAATAGCAGAGTGATAACCAAAGTATTCAGGGCCATGACAGTAGAGTTTGTGCACTCAATAATCTAAGACGAGACAGTTGGAAAGACGGCACCTGAGGGCAGAGAGGTAGCAGTATAATCACAGTGTTAGGGTACGCTAACACTGGCTGACGGGAGGGCTGTCACACTGGCCATACTCCTGCTCACACTGTTCTAGGTGGAATGTGACATCTAGAACGTGACACTGGCGTCATCAAGGCAGAATCGCACAATGAGCACGGGGAAGTCTGGGCACTTACTACCCCACGGGTTGGAGCACGTGGGAAAAATGGGACATTTAGAAAAACAAACAAGTGACCAGGGCAGCGCCCGGGAGACTGGCAGAGGCGGCGCGGACACCAAGCAAAGCCATCACGCCCTTCTCCACCCGGAGGGTCGCTCGGCCCCAAACAGACCCTCCAGCCACGTCCTCAGACAAGAGACAGAGCCTGAAGTTAGGGAGAAGACCTCGGGAGTCAGCGCCTCGCCGCCCACCTTCCTCTGGGGACCCTCGGACCCAGCAGAGAGCAGGACGAGTGAGGAAGCTCTCCCGGCTCGCAGGGCCTTGGCTGGCCCGCCCTCCTCCTCCCACCCCTGCAGCCCGGGAGAACTCGGAGCGCCTCCCCTACCAGGAGCAAGAGGCCGAAGATGCACCAGCCGATCACCAGCTCGGCCGCCGCCGCCGCCATCTTCCCTTCCGGTTCTGACAGGCCCGAAGGGGAGGGGAGGGATAGGGACGGGGACGGAGAGGGACCCGGAACCGCGCAGCCTAAAGGTTAAAGGGGTGGAGGGGCGGAGCGGAGGGTTGCCAAGGCGACCCGACCCGCGAGCGTCCCCTGGCGACCAGCCGAACCGGGGCGGGGCGCACCCGACGTGCCGTGACGTCACCACGCTGCCCGGCCACGCTCTGACTGCGTTCGTTCCTGGGTATCGCGGTGGCTTCGGAAAATCTCTACCAAGAGTGTCTTCTGCGCCTCTTAATGTTCAAGTGAGGTTTAGGGGCTTCCATGATTTCCCCAAACGAGGTTTTGTTCCCAGTATCCAAGCATAAATCATCATGGTGCAGGAATGAGTCAGGAGAAAAGAATGCTAGCTGCCCAAATGACTTGATAATTTGCTGGTGACCAGGCCACGTCATTGTTTGCCCGGGCACTTTGTTATCACGTGATGTTTTCATCTGCGAATACCTATCAATTTACATGGTGGTTTCACACAAGACATCAGAGTATATAAACATACTGATAAGGAGATTGTAGGTGCATATAATATTTTCAAGTGGACAAAACAGGCATTGCCATAAATGAAGCTGAGGGAAATCCTGGGATGATTGCCTGGGTCGTGTGGTGTGTTCGTGCATCTTTAAGTTAAATAAATAAATCCTGTAGTGATGTGTAGTTTTGCCTGTAGACTTGACGCAATGCAGAACCTATGGGAAGAGAGTCGCAAGGAAGAATTGTCTAGACTAGGTTGGCCTGTGGACGTATGAGAGATTTTCTTACCGGGTTAACTGAGGTACGGCCAGTTCTATTTCATGTTCCTGTACAAAAGCTGAGCTTTGCTGAGCACTTAGCATGCATGCATGCATGAACTCATGGCTGTCTGCTCCTGACTGTGGATGTAACTAGCCTCTTCAATTTTCTGCTGTCTTAACTTCCCCCCAACGATGGACTGGAACCCTGAATCGTGTGCCCAATAAACCTTCCACATTTAAATTGCATTTACCAAGGTATTTTATCATTGCACTAGCAAAGGAATCTAAGACACGTAGGATGCAGTCAAAACAAGGTTTATGAAATGAAGGTCACAATCTCTACAGCTTATTACACGGTGATACTATTATACGCCCTAGACTTACTTCCTGCTGGAAGTCAGCAGTAGCTACCAGAACAGAAATGTGAAGAAATTTGGGGAGAACAAGTTTGAGGTGAACTGGTAACTTCACAGACTGTCTTCAGTGTAGAACTTGGCTCTGGTAGAGATTTATGCACTTCTTTGGAGACCTCTCTTGTATTTTCCTTAAAGCAATTTGAAGCCCTTAAAATTTCTCCATTAGTTGCAGGGCATACTTGAGCCTTGCTTCTTCCTGCCCAGGTCTTTAATTCTCCCCAGTAGGCCTCCTGTTTGGAAGAGATAACTAAAACATTTTGGGACCAGTCACCCCCATTCTCTTCACATAGCCCAAATCCTCTTCTGGAAATAGTCACGTGATCAATAATTTTGTGAACACAAGCTGATGCCCAGTGAAGCTGCATTTCCATAGTTCTGCCATGGAATAATCAGTCTCTCTTTTCTGCATATTTCTATTGGATTCAGTTCCCATTCCACAGTGGGTATAATTTGTTCAGGCCTAAATCAGACAACAGCTTTCTGTATATCTCTGTGTTGTGTCCATTTTTAAATTCTCTAAATAGGTTCCTTGAGATCTTTTGCATTTGTCAGTTTTCCATCACTAAGAAAGAATTCTTGAAGTAATCAACTTATAAAAAGAAAAGTCTTATTTTGGTCCATAGTTTCAGAGGTTTCAACCTATGATTACTTTATCCTATTGCTTAGTCACAGTATATTATATAAGAGGGCATAGTGGAGAAGAACTTTACCTCATGGTGACTGAGAAGCAAAGAAAGAGAAAGAAAACTGAGTCCCTTCAAAAGTCATGCCCTCAGTATTCTAATTTTCACTAGGACCCACCTTCTGTAGGTCCTCCTACCTTCCAAAAAACACTGCAGACTGCAGAATGTAATTGCCTTCAGAGCCTATACATTTGCCTAACGTTCCAAATCCAATTCTTATGACTATTTGTCCTATGAGGTTGCTTCTAACCTGTTGGTTGTTTTCAGCAAATGATTTTTTGTAGGCGGAGTTTCTCTGTGTCTCTGTAGCTGCTCCCAAATAACCATTCAGAGACATTTTACTAATCATAAATGCTTGGTCGATAGTTCACGCTGGTTACTAGCTAACTCTTATATTTTAAATTAATCCATATTTCTTTTCTACCCTCTGCCACATGGCTGTACCTTCTTTCAACATGGCATGTTCGCTGAGACTCCACCCTTCTTCCTTCCAGTGTCCTCTGTCTGGCTATCCCGCCTATACTTCCTGTCTAGCTACCAACCAGTCATCTCTTTTATTAAACTAATCAGAAGACACCTTGGCAAAGACACATCTTCACAGTGTACAAAAAGATTGTTCCATAACAATTAACTATAACACACAAATACGTATAAATTGCTCTGGGTCAGCAGCATGGGAGAGTACATAATTTAAGATTAAAGTTATGTATTAGCCTTAGGTTGTAAAGCTAATTGCATGGGGAATTCAAGACAAATAAGATTGGTTTGTACATTGTTTTCTTTAAAGGCAGATTAAACTTAAACAGACTGATTACCATAGTAGGATAGTAGGTTAAATCTTAAGTGATCTCAAGGAGTATTACTTGCTAGTTTGACTGTGAGGTTGGGCCCCACAAAGTCCAATTTCTTTGAATGTAAGAGATATTTTCATAAAAATGTATTGCTATGGCTAGTCAAGGTGGGAGGTTTTTACAGCTCAAGAAATAAGGGCAAGGATGGGGGAGGAAAAGTGATGTGCTTCTGTTAAAATTAAAATATAGAGAAGGGAGGTAGGGAATATTTGCCTATCTCCCAGGTGATTGTACACTTCATCAGATTGACAACTGAGATTTCCTAATACAAGGTGCCACAGGAGTGCAACTTCACTGAAGTAGGTCTTCTAGAGAATTCTCTTGGCCTAAATAGGAAGACTAGAGCAAAGACAATTAGTTTTGCTTCCCAAAGTACTCAAAGTATGCTTCCTCCTTGAGCAAAGCAGTTGAGAGTGTGTTTGGGGCCCAATCGGGTATAAGTATGTAGCCACCATCCTTTTATGAAGTACTTTTGGAAAACCAAGGTAAGATTCTGATTAACAGCCATAAAACTAGAAAACAAAATTCAAAAGAAGACTAATATAAGAATTAGTAGAAAACACAGAAGACTTTGAACTTATTAATTAAGGGGAAAGATGAACAGGCTAGAAGAAAGTTATGTCATTTGGACACAAAAAAAGAGTGAGAAGAAAGGACTTGGACTCTTCAGAAGCCAAGAAAAGGGATGGAGAGTTCCTTTCGGCTTGCACCTGCAAAAAGTAGGCTGACGGGAGCCCACAAGGGAGGGCTGCAACCTAAGAAGGATCTCAGAGAATTGAACAGGAACTTAGCTCTGCACTGAGTCACTCTAACTGCAAGAAGGAAACTGAAGTATGGGTACATACACATACATATACACAAAAATACACATGTACATATGGCTTGTAGCTGAAATTGCACTTAAGCCACAGTGAAGTTAAACTCTGTGTGCAAATTAACCACACAGAGCTATATGTCCAAATTACCTATTGCCAATATATTTAGACGCTGACATTTTCATATCGTTAGATAGCTGAGCATTGTCAAGTCAAATTTCTGAAATGCATTACTTTTATGGAAACTGAAAAGACTAGAGTAAGTCGAAATAAGCATTAAACTTTGTGTTTCTGACTGTCATTTTGTCTCAAAGATAATCCCTCTTTTGAATGACAAATTCTTTCTTTAGCTATTTTAATTCCTTCAGTCAGGTTACATTGAAGCTTTGCTGTCTGGTGACTTTGCACATGTCCGTCTTGATTCTTAATGTGTTTATATAGTATTTAGTTCTCTGTGCTCCTAGTTTCCCTTGCACTCAATCTTCTGTCAAAAGGGTTTAGGAGTGATCTAGGGTGAAGATTGATGTGGGCCTGAGGGAGTAGAAGCATGCCAGCCTTTTCTTTTCAGTATTATATCAGCTATTTTCTCTCATAGCTATTCCACTGTAAACTCCCTAAATTGCTCATCACAGCCCTAAGAAGTTTCTTCTTTTCCTTGAGAAAGGGGCTCGATTGTGTTTATAAGGTCCTCTACACATAAGATTGTGGGGCCTATTTGGTTCTAGGAGCACATTTGTTCATTTATATATAACTCAGTGGGGAGCCAGAGGATTTTGCACAAGAGCCAATTCATGAAAAACTGTGCTCATGTCTACATTTCCTGTCAAACTCAAGATTTTTTTCACACCAACATATAAGGTACATTTCAAACATAGCACATCTATTTCACTGGAGAGAGGAAGGAAAAGCATGCCAAGAAGAAAATGCCACTAAAATGTTAATACCTGGGTGTTTTAATTTAAAAATGCACAGGCAACTTTCCAACTTACCATCCTAAAATTAAATTGCACACCGTATGGTGATACGAATTGTGACATCTACATGTCCATGTTTCGACAATGAAGGGCTCTTAGTGGATGGTGTTCATAATCTTCTAATGGAACAAGCATCTCTGCGTAGACTGGCAATCCATGGTAGTCTCCTTAAGATTTTTCTTAAAGTGAAATGATTTATTCATAGTTTAGACATGTTAAAATCATTTAATGCCTCCAACTGTTTTTCATTATCAAATGTCAAACTTATTGCTTATGTGCATGAAGATGAAAAAAGCTTGGATGTACAGTTTATAATGTCAGTTTGTAAGTATATATAATTTTTTAAAAACTGATTTTAACTCATACTTAAAATTATTCATAGTACACACAATGCTTTTAACAAAAGATGCTTTTGATTTATTTATATATTTGGTAGCATATGCTGCTCTTTTTCATAACAATAGGGTTCCTCTCCTGATGCAAACATCTGTTCTTTTCATAATGTACTTTTGTTTGCTTCATTTTTGCAGAATTTTCCACCTTAAATTTAAATTCAAATTGCGACCTTCTGTATTCAGTTTTTGCATGCTAATGGTTTGTAGATTTGACCCTTTGGGAGTCAAATGACCCTTTCACAGGGGTCTTCTTTTTTTCCTTTTTTATATATTTTATTGATATTTATTGAGCTCTACATTTTTTCTCTGCTCCCTCCCTGCCTCTCCCCTCCCCTTTTCAATCCTCCCCCAAGGTCCCCAATGCTTCCAATTTACTCAGGAGATCTGTCTTTTTCTACTTTCTACTTCTCATGTAGATTAGATCTATATAAG
>NC_022028.1:12602049-12602884 GCF_000317375.1 Microtus ochrogaster | reverse complement strand
TTTTTTTTTTATCCATTCTTCCATCAAGGAGCATTTAAGTTGTTTCCAGGTTCTGCCTATGACAAACAAAGCTGCTATGAACATAGTGGTACAATTGAGCATCCTTTGGATATATACCCAAAAGTGGTATTACTGGGTCTTGAGGAAGGTTGTTTCCTACTTTTCTAAGAAATAGCCACACTGACATCCAAAGGGGTTGTACCAGCTTGCATTCCCACCAGCAATGCACAAGTGTTCCCTTTTCCCCACAATCTCTCCAGCATAAGTTGTCATCAGTGTTTTTGATTTTGGCCATTCTTTCAGGTGTAAGATGGAATCTCAGAGTTGTTTTGATTTGCATTTCTCTGTGGACTAAGGATGTTAAACAAAGCAATCTTTCAGCCATTTTAGATTCCTCTGTTGAGAGTTCTCTGTTTAGGTCTGTACTCCATTTTTTTATGGGATTATCACAGGAGTCTTCTAAGACCATGAGATAATACAAGTATTTACTTTATGATTCATAACAATAGCAAACTTAAAGTTATGAAGTAACAACAAAAATAATTTTATGGTTGGGGTGGTCACCTCAACATAAGGAACTGCCTTAAAGGGCTGAGGCATTAGGAAGATTGAGACCCACTAAACTGAAGTATCTTATAGATAATCATACCTGTAGCATGTGAACTAGTTAAAAATTGATAGACAAATGATAGACATTGTCATTCCTGTGGGTTTTGACTAACAAACTTTGTAAAATTTTCTAATTTCTAATTATAGAAAGATAGAAACTATATTTCAACTTCTATATCTGAGTCTTTGCTTAATATGTTTAAATTAAAAAGCTGGGTGGTGGTGG
>NC_022028.1:12584841-12588730 GCF_000317375.1 Microtus ochrogaster | reverse complement strand
AAAAAGATATTTCAACTGATTGAATAATCACATCTAGATGCACAAGAATTATTTGATTGAGTCCATTGATTCTCTTGGGAATGTTTTGTCTACAGAAATACCGTTACAGCAGCACCTACTAAACATCCAAATAGTCGAATACTCAGCAAAACCAAACATTAGCGATGCCTTTCTGATTCTGGTCTGAGGAAAGTGGCAGAGAAAGATGCCTGTGATTAAGAACGGTAAACACATGAGGAAAGCCAAGTATAAATATGTCCTACTCATTGAAGATAAAAGTGTACCCTTACCCTTTACATTTTGACACCTCTGATTCATTTGTCTTAAAATTCAAAACTATAATTGCCCTAAATTTTCTCTTAATACTTTATGAAATGGTAGTACATTTTATAATTAATGGCACCTTAGATTTAAGGAAATGAGATAGCGGATTTGATTTGGTATCTTGGATTTGACTTGCCTGAGGGCAGGGGTGACCTTTGGTCATAGAATGTTAGAGAGGATACTCAGACAAGAGACCTACCACAAAGATAAATCTTTGGATTAATCCGCACTCAATTGAAAATTGAAGAAATATCAAGGGGTGAATTCCTAGGGAAAATAAATATAAATGAGACTAATATATAGACAGATGATCCTGAAAATCAACATAATTTTTTGGTAGAAACAAAATAAAAAAGAGGTGTCTAGAAAAAAATAAACAGAATATATCTCAGAAACAAAGCAAAGACAGCTTGAGAACCAGTGAGCTGTCAGTGTCAAGCGTAGTGAAGACCGATAGTGTTATTAACGGTGTTTCCAGAATGGTTTTTGGCCATGAAGGCAACACTTCAGGAGTAAAGGAGAATTGGGACAACAGAATTGATGAAAGGGAATTATAAGGAAGTATGGATAACAAAAATGGGGAAAAAACTATTTTTTTTTCTTTAGAAGAAGGGGATCCAAAGTGGTTTCTCACTAAGTGAGAAGTGATTGAGATTTGAACTTCTTTCTACCATGAATAGGAAGGTGGTTCCCTGAGTATGGCTACCTTCACGTGGTTATCAGATCATCTCGACCACTTGAACTCTCAAGAATGAGGTAGTCAAGTAAGAAGAGACAAGTTCACCAGTTAACAAATATTCTAGCAGACTGCAGAGTACATTGGAAAGGGTGATTTAAGAGTTTAAAGACTCTTAAATCTTTTGTGTAGACTGCTATACACAAAGTTGTGAGCAGGATAGAGGAAAACCACCCCAATGGTTAGTGGGGATAGCAAGTATATACTATCATTCCTTGGAGGATGTCCCCTTTCCTAAATAAGAAGTAGCTTTTTTTTTTCTGTTGTTTTGTTTTTGTTTTTTCGAGACAGGGTTTCTCTGTAGCTTTGGTGCCCATCCCAGAACTAGCTCTTGTAGACCAGGCTGGCCTCGAACTCCCAGAGATCCGCCTGCCTCTGCCTCCCGAGTGCTGGGATTAAAGGCGTGCGCCACCACCACCCAGCAAGAAGTAGCTTTAATGAACAAAATACATAAGCCTAGGACAGAGCTACTTAGCAGTCCTAGAGAGTATCAATACATATCCACTATTTCCCACTCTCTTATCCTAAGCCAGTGCCTCTTTTAAATGAACTTCACAGGAAGGCAGAGGGCAGAGGGATGTATCTGGTGCAGAGCCTTATGTCCCAGCCCACTGGGGTTCCCAGCAGAGTAAAGAGTGGAGAGTCTATTGGGGGACAGGTAGAAGACACTCAGCAGAAGAGTCAAGACTTTCACAGAGGACACGCAGGAGGATCCTGGTGAAGACAAAGAGATGATTTCATTTTTCAAAGATTTATGAGGCACAGCAGTAGAAAACAAATCTTACAGTATTTTTGGCATAGTTAACAGGAAACTGATGTTTCTTAATATGAAAAAGCTCAATAGCTCTCTTTAATAAAACAATACCATTGTTCACTTTTTATTGTGTATAATGAAAACAGGCAATGATACCTATGGTTTAGAAAATGCTCTAATTTTCTGCAGCATAACCAATTACTTGTATAATGTTTCATCTTTATATTATCAAAAACCAGATTTATTACTAACAATGTTCCTTATTTCAGAAAAATATAAACCAGTTAATGTTATTGGGATTTTCCATAAAAAACAAAGCACTAACAGGCTTGGTCCTGAATATAAAAAGAAACAATGTTAAAACTTTACTTTTGTAGATTGTCACTATTTCTACTATTTTAATATTTATTTTAATTTTTGAATTATGTATCTATGTGTGTACCTTTGCCTGTGTCTATGCACACACAGGGACTCAGAAGAGGATGTTGGATACCCTGGAGCTGGAGATACAGGAGGCTATAAGTGTCAAGCAGATGCTGGGAACTGAACTCTGGTCCTCAACAAGAGCAGTGCACATTGAACAGCCCCTTTAACTTAATTTTGATGCTAAAGTTTTATTCATTTAAATTTTACACTTTTTACTCTCTAATCCAGTGAATCAAGTCTCAGTATATCAAGTAACTTCAGCCCATATTTTTCTGTACTCGTTTCATTTTAACCTCAATTTTAGTCATCTTTAGCTAGAGATAACTTAAGGATTGTGCCAAGTTATATATTATCAAATGAATGAGACCTTACTGGGGAGAGGCCCATAACTAATTGAATACCAAATATTGATTTTTAAAATTAATTTTATTAGTATGGAAATGTATGTGTATCTGATAAATGTCACATTAGAGTATTTTGACCCCAAGTTGAAGTGCAAAGCAGCTTTGGTAGATGTGATAGAATACCCTCAAGAAACTCCCTTATTATTCCTTTAACTTCTTTCTTCTGCTTTATTAAGCCACCACACTAATTAATATTTTCCCAAGACTGACATGTTCCAAGCATCTAAGGAAAGTTGGGATTTTACACAAGTTAGGGAATTCCCCATTTCTCCTTTGTGCCACATTTGTTTCACGACAACTGTAGGCAAATGTAACTTTTCAACGGAGTTTGGAGTTCTACTCAGTCTTTCCCATCCGCTCAGCTCAAGCATCTGTTTACTAGGCTCTAATTGCCTTGTAACCTGTGTGATCCTGGGACTTCTCATTTAATCTAGTCTTATGGACTGACATTTAAAGGACCGCTGACTGGTCATAAAATTATAATTAGAAAGTGAAAACGCCATCTCTGGAGAAGTTGTTGAGAGGTAATTGAGTAATTAAGCTTCCTTAAGGTCCTTTCGATAGCACCACCTTTTACTCTCATGCCTGCACGAGTAAATTCGCCACAGCACTGATGAAGCCTCCACTTACGGACCCCACTGACATAGACATTTCTCAGGGTCTTGAAAGAGTCCCCACCACATTCTCCCAAGATTTCCTGAAGTGGTTTGCAATTGCTGTGTGTTTGTTTCGTGGCTCTTCCCATGGAACTATCCTTCTGTCACACTTCTCGTAGGCATGCCATTTGAGACATCATAAACCCTAAGCATTGGCAGTGTTATTTAGCATTAGGGATGCTTTTCAGTTAGCACTAGTGGTATATATTCACATGGCCCATATATCCTCTGTTAGATTTGTTATTGATGGCTATCCAGGTATTTGGTTTGCTTCCAAGAATTCTCTGTTCTCTATTCCAATTTATTTGGGACTGTGACAAATGGCAGGACCTGAGATGTACTGTGTTGGGAATATGGGTCCAGTGCCTGATACTAGAAGTTTGTGGGTAGTGCGAAGACCCAAGTTTTGAAACTATGAAACCAAAATCTAGATTGATCTAGATTGTGCTGTCTTTTCTCTGACTTTTATGATGTGTATTTTATCAGCTGTTAAAATTGTCTATCTTCTCTCGTTTCAAATAAACATTTATTTTTATTCTATTTTTCATGTGTGTGTGAGATAGAGTCTATTTTTCGTGTGTGTGTGTGA
>NC_022028.1:12565495-12584628 GCF_000317375.1 Microtus ochrogaster | reverse complement strand
GATCTATTTCTAAAATCCCTTGTTAATTTTGTATTCATAATACTAATCTGTTGTATTAAAAAAAACTTGAACAATACAAAGTGAAGTTTTGGCCTCTACACAATTAAAAATTTAACTCACCTTCCTGTCTCTGACTCCCCTAGAAACCTACAACTAGCACTTTGCATTGTGCACAGCACGTACTGGGCATTCCCTGCACCCCCTCCATCTCCTATTGAACTAATATGCCGCTCCCCCTCACAAACCTGCTAAACATCTGGGCTTTCCCTTTCTCCTCTTGACTGCATTTATCTTGAGCACTGACTCTCCAGTTTCAATTTAAACGAGAATAAAATTATCTGTCTTTTATATGATTACAAGGTGTTTCTCGAGCTTTGAAAATATGTAGATGTATCCCTTTAAAGAAAAAAAAAGATCTTTGCAGGAGTTCAATGTCAAGTTTTTGTTTGTTTGGTTTTGTTTTTGTTTTTGAAACAGGGCTTCTCTGTGTAACAGCTCTGGCTGTCCTGGAACTAACTCTGTAGACCAGGCTGACCTCGAACTCACAGAGATCTGCCTGACTCCTCTGCCTGCCAAGTACTGGAATTAAAAGCGTGTGCCACCACCACCGAGCTCAGTGTCAAGTTATTTTATGTCATTTAGATATTTATAATTATGAATCTATGTGCAAATGCCTGGAGCTTGTAGACCCTATAAAGCTAAGAAGTTCTAACACAATTTCCAGAGGTTTGTGTTAATGACAATATTTTAATGTGATACATGATGGTACCTTGCTGGAACAAAGCTATCTAGTCCTGGGCTCAATACTCACGTCTGGCTTTAGAATTAATCTGCTTGGGGACTTTGATTTCAATAACACAACCATAGAAAATATCAGTTCCCTTAAGTATGTGGTACAAGTGGTAATTTCCAGTCTTTGTTTGGTAATTAAGTGTCGTCAGACTCTGTGCTTAAGTAGATCTAGGGAATAATCCTTGAGAGCCGGTTTGAAAGTGGAGTCTTTATGATAATCGTGTGAACTCTCTTCCTCATTTGGAGAGAGTGTGATATTAGTACCAGTGGGGTTTGCATTAATTGATCCAATTACTACTGCAACTTCAAATAGGACTACTTATTATTGTATATTTTAGTAATAAAGCATTAGAACATGGGTTGTAAGTTAGGAATATTAAAAAAAAAAACATTTGTTTACAATGTGACTGTAACACTAACCACCCAGTAAGATTTTCGAGGGGTTGGTGAGTCCTGACTAATCATGGCCTCTATCCATCCTGTTACAATTTTTTTCCAATCAGGGAAATTCAATACATTCTATTATATTGTCATCTGATTTTTGCCCAGTGAAGGCAGGACAAGAAGTTTAAATTATAGAAAGGGCATTCAACCGGAGTTTTGATCCAATATGTACCTATAACTTTGTAAGATTTTTAAATAAAATATAAAATGTAGAATAAAAAAAATTTGATTTACAGTTTTCTTTGAGAGTTAACAGAGGACTTCTTGCATAGACCAAGCTTGCCTTGAACATATTCACCTGCCTCTGACTCCCAAGTGCTGGGATTAAAGGACTAGGCCACCATGCCTGGCTCTAGAGCTTTTGTCCCATGTTTAAAATCAGGATAAACAGAATATCTACTCTGGAAGCTTTAAAGAAGGTGTAGTGAGGGGGTAGTCAGTAAGCAAAGAAGAAAGATACACAGAAAGAAGGCAGTTGCCAACATCAGGCGGTAGAGGTTGAAGAACGGAATCGCTGAGTACTCAAACACCAGGCTCAAGAGGCAAGAAATACAAGCTATGATTCAGAAGGAAGGAGGCAAACAAAAGTTTAGCCAGCAAGAGTAGACAGCACAAGCAATGAAAACATTATGGGTGAACATTGTGAGGTTCAAAAGGACATCTTTTACATCCCTGAAGCCGATGAAAATCAGTGCTACCAAAAAGAGTCAGTTCTTCTTGTGGGTCCTGATTTGATGTATTCCTTAGACTGGCCAGAAGCTAGAATGAATGAGCACAATGTCTATTTTGCTTACTCCCGTGTGGAGTCTTTTAATAAACTCCACATGACTTGAGGCATTCTTAGGGAACCTCTGTCTTTATAACTAAGAAAGAAGATCTAATTAAAACAGCCTTTTTGTAATTACCCAGACCTGCACTCACTAGCCAGCATATTCACTGGCTGTGACATATTAAAATGATCGGTTTACTTATCAGCTTCTTTCATCTGCACCTCTAGTCCGAAGGCTCTGTTTCTTGTATCCTCAAGGCTGTCATATAAGAATTTGTCCATGCGTTCTTGTCTATTGAATGAGTCAAATAGCCACTGTAAACAAAGTAAAAAAAGCAAAACAAACAAACAAAAAACATGCTTGAAAGACATGCCTAAAATCCCAGCACTGGAAGCGCAGACACAGAAGTATCCATGGGTCTTGTTGGTCAGCCAGGGTAACCAATCAGGAAGCTCCAGGTTCTGTGAGAGACCCTGACCCAAAAATGAAGGGGGAGAGTAATTGAGCAAGACACTCAACATTCAATTCTGGCTTCCACACTCACAACATACATCTTCATGTGTACTCACTAAAACATACACATACACACAAACATGCATTCAGAAAGAAATAACAAAAATAAAATTTAAAAATACATAATAATTACAAATCTATGTGTACTGACTTGTACAAAATGGGGTTTCCTGGCAGAGCAGTTACATCAGTCCTACATATCTGTATTTTAATAAGGAAAGTTACAGTTGCGTTAGGTAGTTTCAGAGAAACGAAATGGAAGGACAACCCCAAGCAACTATTGTTTTTATGAAGGTTTTAGAAGGTCTCTCTTACATATATCATAACAGAGAAAATAAGCTTCACTGGAGACAATGTGCAGAGGACTTTGATCTTTAGTGAGCTTCCCATGTAAAGAACGTGAGACCTAGTGGTTGGGTTCTGGAGAAAGCAGAACTTCCAGAGTTAATTATGCCTTAGAGCTCTATGAGCAGCAAGAAATTTTGGAACCAAAATCATTTTTGGAAAATTGGGTCTCTGAAATAGCATGCCAAAGTTTAGCCTCAAGCTCTCAGTGAGGCTCTAACCCAGCCTACATCAGAAGGTGACCCCTGATACTGACACGGCTGTTAGTCTGGGAATATATGGACCAAGTGAGGGATTTAGTAGACACCACCACATCTCCCAATGTGGGCCACCAGTGTGACCTTTTGTACTACTTTGGACGAATAAGAACATCAATGTGGCAATAGTCAAGACACTGGAGGTCCACTGCACCAGCATCTAAAAAGCACAGGGTACCAGGGAAAAGAAATGGAGTTGTACACTGTATCCATTCCCTGATGAAGAAGGACTCTTAAAAGAAATCCCATACTAGCTCATAATAATAGAGGGTTAGTTTTTAGGGGTAGACTCACAGATCACAATCCTCTGCTGGAACAGGGAACAGCAACTGCATCCCCATGGCCGGAAAAGAGGCCCAACTCGTGCTTTAGATCGGCATAAATAGAATAAGAGGCCACGGCCAATTGGGCTGATAACTTAAAGGCTAGTAGTAGTAGAAATTCCTACAGCACCCCAATCTGACTGTTTATGGTTAGAAACAAAGTTGAATGGTTTCAGAGCTGAATGTCTCTTGCTATAATAAAACATTCTCTCAAACGTGTCTTTAAGGAGGAAGTGGTTTATTTCAGCTTACAGTTCAAGGAGCAGTTCGTTCATCCTGGCAGAGATGCCAAAGCAGAAGGAGCTGGGGGCAGCTGCTCACACAGCATCCACAGTAAAGAAACCGAGAGCAAGGGAGGCCTGCATACTGCTACTCAGTTTCCTTTCTTCATTTATATGGTATAGGAGCCAAACCAGGGAACAGCACCTCCCATAATGGTCAAATCTTTCCACCTCAGTTGAAGCCATTAAGATAACCTCTTACCGGCAGGCACACTGAGAGGCTCATCTCCAAGAAGATCCTAAAGCTGTCCAGCTGACTGACAACCCAGCGTCCCAGTGTGCACTTGGGGTTATCAGAGGATTGGTGGGTGAAATGGATAAGAAACATTTCAGGAAGGTGGCACTAATTTTTGTAAGAAATGTTACTCGAGGTCTTTAACAATTCCTTTGAGCCATGCGTATAATTTATCCTGATTTTAGGAACCCACTGTTTAGACATATTTCTTTCTGTAATTCTTGCTTTTTCATTAGTATATTTTGTCTCACCTTTTCCCTACAGTCTGTTTTGCTTTACTCTTATTTTGGGGCTTACTTATAAAAGGGAATGCAAGCTCTTTTGCTGTGATATGCTAGCCAGCTTGTTACTCCCACATGTCCTGGGCCTGAGCCAGCCAGCAGCTTTGGTGGCCATGTCCCAGTGTGTCCTCCTACTCTTGTTTTGCCCATCTGCTCTGTGTGCCTCTTTCGGTGGTACCCAATCACCACTTTGAACAAACTCTCTAAGCCGTGTTCTGTCTGCCAGTCACTTGCCTGGCCCCTGGCCTCCCCCAGTGGCCATAGAGGACCCCTGGCCTCCCCTACAGGCCAAAGACAACAGGTTGGAAATCCCTAAATTCAAAATTCCAATTTCCAAAGGCATTTCATTCATTACTTTTATGTGGAGTTTTTTTTTCCCTCCATTCTACAATTTTACCTGAATCTGGTGCAAAAGATATACCTTGCATACAAGTAACAAGGGTTAGTCCACCTCATCAATTTTCTTGAGTTACATATATTAATCCATGATATATTATCATTTTCTAGTTAAGTAACACAGATAGTTACATTTTTACCAAATTAAAAGCAGCCAGAGGGCTAACACAATGGCTTAGTGACTAAGGGTGCCACTGAGCAGAGTGACAATTCAATCTGCAATCTCCTCTCATGTGGTGGGAGAAGAAATTTGATTCCTGCAAGTTGTCCACTGGCCTACACACACACACACACACACACACACACACACACACACACACACACACACACACACACACCATAGCACAGGTAAGCATACCACACCCCTTCACATGCAGAATAAATACACAAAGGAAAAAATATTTTAAAAAATCTCAAAGCACTCATTAAGTCACAACAGCGATTAATTCTACAACAGATGTAGATATAACATATATTCTAAATACAAAACTTATCCTCCTTATACATTGCCACTGTATCCAGCTGACTGAACAATTTGTTGAACTAGAGAAAAGGATTTAAAACATCTGAAAGGCAGGGTTTTTTTTCCCCCCTCCTATCGTCTATGTATCTTCCTCTGTTCAGGCATAAGATCCATTTTTGGTCAGATTTCACTTACAGAAATTAAGATTCAAAACAAAAACAAATTCAAAATATAATTGTTAAGAATTTCTAGATAGTCATAGCTGAAGCTTTGGCTAAGCCGCGGGCAGCTTCTGAATGAGAGGCTTCCTGAACGTGTGCTGGTTGCATTCCTTTAAACTTGATCCTGATTGCATATTTTAGTGATATGTTTTCTGTCTGTTTGCTTGTCTTACCAGCAATATACCACAGCAAAGCCAAGTCACAGAAGAAAAATGTGTTGTTGTTTTCTTGTGGAATCTATTTAGCCAAACACTAAAGAGCCTGCAGTCCTGTAAATGGCTTCTCCATGCCACACTTTCTGGGTATCATCCTACTTAGCATCATCCTCATTCCTCCGTGTTTATCCCAATGACAAAGAAGAAAGAGCACCCAGTTTTTCTCCTGTCAGAGAAGCAGGTAGCTTCCAGCCTTCTCCGACCTCAGAACTCATCTGTTTACTATGTGTTTATCTACAAAAGTGGCAAGCAACCATACCTCATATGTCTATAGGCCTTGTTTTCCTACTGTTTAGATGAGGGTCCCCTCCCCAGTCTGGTACTGTATATAGCAGCTACAATACAGTTTACAATTGGCAGTTTATATTTCAATCAATGTTACTAAATGTCCCTGGTAGCCCCAATGAGACCCAGCTCAGAATGCATAAAGCTTCAAGAATGTAAACCCTCTGATAAACAAAAACTACCCATCCCTTCACTACATAGCAATTGCTATGACCTGTATCACCACAGATGTGTACTGCCTGTTTTTTTTCTAATTTAATACTGACATACTGACCCAAATAACATATATGACAAATAATATGAAATGATATTCAAACTCTATTAATCAACAAAATTCATGAAGCAAACAGATGATAAATGATTTATATCTACCAATATGAACAAAAACTGAAGCAATATCTCTAGTGTTGGACAAAATAGAGAACAATGAAACTGTTGAAGAGGCATTGTGGAGAATATGAGCATACAGGAACAAACATGGCTACTATGTCATTGTGTGAAACTTACCATGGGCGAACACCTTATGAAATTTAAGTAATGATTTTAACCTCAGATTTTCATCAACACATGTTCAGACAAGGCACGCACATTAATATTTTAGCCTAACTTTAAAATAGTAATGAATATTCATCGAATACTTCTCTCTTCGAATGGAGACTTGGTAGCCCACTCATACAGTGAAATGGTGCCCATAGTGTTAAACTAGCAAACACATCTGTGTAGAGATTTCAGAAAGTAAATACTTTCGTATCACTCTATTTGTAGGCACAGCGAGCAGTTATTCATTTACTCTGTTTCTTAACATGTGCCTATCTGTCACGTGTTCTTACCTGTACTTGGTATAACACAGTTATAAAGCTGTACTGGGGGAAGGCACGCATCCTTCAGGTGCATGTGGAGGTTGGAAGATAACTTTGTGGCACACATCCCAGGGATCAAACTCAGGGCACCAACCTTGCACAGCAAGTGGCTTTACCCCACTCTCTCATAAAGTTGTTTTTTAACTGTGTAGACTGTATCAAAGCAATATCAGTATTATAAACATAAAACATGCAAACAGCATTATCAGAATGCTAGAGGAAGGTCGTGGATTTATTTTCAAATGATAGAAATATTTATTGTTAGACTTTGAGAAGCAATGTTTATTAAAATATATAAAACAATCTCAAATATTAAAAACACTCTACATACTTTTCAAACTACCAGTGGAAAAGAATAGACTGTTAAAAATACTCTAAATGAAAAAGAGAAAAGAAACTTGGGCCAGAATTATAAATAAAAAGTAGAAAATAAGATTAAAATGGAATTATACCAATAATTACATTCAGTGTACAGGGACCAAATGTTTCAATGAAGATAAATGTTTGGAGCTGGAGCGATAGCACAGTGGTTTAGAGCACTTGCTGCTCTTCCTAAGTACTTGTGTTCATTTTCCAACACCCATGTGTGGAGGGTCACAACTGCCTGTCACTCCAACCATTCCATGTTCAGGGGATCTGAAGCCTTTTTCTTAGCCCATGGGCACCTGAATGTAAATGACATATATTTACACTGACACAAAAACACAAATAAGAAATATAAAAACAAACATTTAAAAAGACAGCTGTTTTATGCTTGGATTTAATTCTAATTATACACCTTTTATAACTGACATATAAATATAAAAGATAAGTGTAAAATGCAAAATGAAGACTAGCATACATCAAATTCTACGTGTCTGATAGCTCTTTATACTTGATGCTCAATATGGATAATGTATAACATGTACTTATATACTATTATGCAGTGCATAACAACTTTTCAGTCAATGGTAGTGTTCACATAGAATTATGTTTCTTAGTCATGTTGTATCATGCTGGTTTTTATAACTACAACTTCAGGATTTTCACACAACAGCTAAATGACTTAGTGACACATTTATCAGGATGTATGCCCATCATCATGTACTTTTTGAGACGTGTGCAGGTGCCCACGGAGGTTAAACGAAGGTATTGAGTGCCCTACAGCTGGAGTACAGGTGGTTGTAAGCTGACTGATGTGATTTCTGGGAACTCCCATTCTGGTTTTCTGTAAGAGCGGGAAGGGCTCTTAACCACGGAGGCACCTTGACAGCATTTTACATATTATTTTATGAAATCTTAATTTCTGCTAAAGTTTTCTGCTAAGCACTTTGCGGGGGGAGGCTCCATTAAATTCTGGTTCATCATTTGTGTGTTATGCTGATTTCACACCAGTAGTTTGCTTTTCTGTTCTTGTCTACTCTTCTTCTTGCTCTTGTCTGAAGTTCTCTGAGAATGGTCTGAGCCTTGGGTAAGGCTTATTGAACAACTACATTATCCTATAGTTACATTCTTTCTATCTTTCTCCTAGTGTGCAAGGGTTAGTTGTCTATAGCACCAACACATGCATATATCAAGCATGATACAAACCTAACCATCTGGGAAGAAGAATTGATGTAGGAGAGCGCCCTCTGTTGGTGATCCCCATCCTTCAGCAACTGGACCTGGGCCTTATATATAAATGACATAACTGTTTACTATGAGTCATAAATCAAGCCAGTAAGCAGCATTTCTCCACAGTTTCTGCTTTAGTTCCTGTATCCCAGTTCCTTGATCCCCTGACCTGGCTTCATTGATGATAGACTGTGACCTATAACTGAAATAAACCTCTTTCTTCCTATCGTGGAAAGGTTATGCTCCTGGGGTTTGTTACGACACCAGAAAAACAAACTGGAATGGAAATTGGTTCCAGGGTTCATAAAGCATCACTGCTACAGACTTGACCACCTTGTTCTGGGGATAGCTTGTTGAAGCATTTGGAGCTTAGAGCTCCAAAATAACTTAACTTGGAAGATAAGAATGTTGAGATAAATGAAGACAATTGAGGACTAGCTTGTGAAATTTCAGAGGAAAGTTTGAGAGACCTTCCAATACTCTTATCAGGACTATTTCTGTGATGGTGTAAATAAGATAAGTTGTGGTAAGTTTATTGCCTAAGGTCAGAACCACTGAAGTGAAACCTTTGCTTTACTAGGACAATTGGTGCTGATTAGTTGGGGCTGAAAATCAGCTTTTATAAAAATCACGAGTATCATTGAAGCAACATGTTTTGTCAAGCATTGCCTCAAGGTGAGCACACAGAAGCTGGAACCCACTGGGAGGACAGGGTGCAAGGCTTCTCATCAACTTGGCAAACAAAGTGTAAGACTCTCTCACATAACTGGTTTTCAAGGCATGAAGGAGAACACTTGAGTCTTGGTAGGTGTGGTAAGCTCAGAAGAAAGCCAGTAAAGGCCAAAAGAGAAGCTGCAGACTGAGTTGTAGAAAACCCCAGGATGTTGGAGATGCCAGGGCTATGGTACATCCACTAAGGACTATGGCAACTATGGAGCAGAGTCAGCGTGAGCTACATGTAATATGGGTAGCCGAACTGGAGAAGCACTATTGCCCAAGGCTTTTGGAGTCTAGATCATGAGTGAGTTCCAGATGGCATTAATTAAACTTTTAGGATGTGGGTTTTATTTTCTGTCCTTGTTTTTATTTGATTGAATGGTGCCATGATTATTCCTTCTTGGAATAAGAAAGTGTGTATTTTTTTTTAGTTTATAAGAGCTCAGTTATGAGACTGAATTTTTAAAGCTCTCTTGGACTTTTGAAGTGTTGAAAACATTAAAGATTGTAAGACTTTAAAAGTTGTACTGTATTTTATATTGCAATATTAATGTGAAATCTTGGGACAAACAAGGAAAGAAAAGGTTATGGTTTAATGTTATATGCTTGTGTGTCAAGGCTGACAGACGGGAGAACATCTGGGAGAGAAATAGAAATAGGGAGGTGGAATATGAAGGATTCTTTACAGGTCTTACACATTGGAATCATTTTGTGGGCACTAGGATTAGTAGTTTTAGTCTAATGGCTGCATGAATTAGTGCAAATTGTGAGTAGAAATCAAGTGATGGTTCAGCATGGTAGCATATACGTGTTTTACAAGGATTTTATTTTTTATTTTAAGTCATTTTTCCAATGTAATATTTTTATTGATTATTTGATAATTTCACATTATACACTCCATCACATTCATGTCCCAATCCTCCCAGGCCCATCCCAACCCTGACAAAGAAGAAGGAAGAAGGAGGAGGAGGAGGGGGAGGAGGAGGAGAGAAGAAGAAGAAGAAGAAGAAGAAGAAGAAGAAGAAGAAGAAGAAGAAGAAGAAGAAGAAGAAGAAGAAGAAGAAGAAGAAGAAGAAGAAGAAGAAGAAGAAGAAGAAGAAGAAGAAGAAGAAGAAACCACAAGTTCAAATTGTGTTGCTCATATACTCCTCACTGGAACAGGGTCAAGCTCCCAGTAACCACCCCCTTAAAGAAAATTGATTTCTTCCCCACCAGGAACCCTCACTTATGAAGAGCTACACTTCAGCTTCCTTATCACAATTTTAAGAGTTTTCTTTGATGGTTTCCTGTCTAGGCTGTTACTTTTTGGGAAGAGTGGGTGGGGTAGAGGTAGGGGTTGTCTCAAAAACCCTCTATGTCTCTCTTTTTTAACTGTACATCTGTGTTATTGATACCACTACAAAAGTAGCTTCCTTGCCCTTTCAGTCAGGCAGAACATGGATCACAGGCTTCTACACAGAGCCAACATGTGCCACAGACCTCAACATGGTGGCAGTACAGAGCACAGACATCAGCACAGGCCTCTGCCAAAACACGGGTCATTGACACTAATATAGCCTCTGCAGCAGGCCTGCCCATGGACATCAACATGGGCACAGGCAGCACACAAACCACTAACATCTTCATGGCCTTCATTGCTAAAACAGGTCTCAGACATCAACACTCCCTTGGCTGCAACTGAACTGTAGACCCCAATGTATGAATGTCTCCGTTTGTGCAGTGCAGTGCCTTTGAAAGATAGAAGAGGGTATTCGAACCTATGGAATTGCAGTCACAGGCAGTTGCAAACTTCCATGTGGGTGCCGGGAACTGAACGCATGTACCCTGTAAGAACATTTGATTCTTTTGACTACTCACTGAGCCATTGCTCGGGCTTCAGGTGTGAGATATCGTCTCAGAATTTGGGTGAATAATGAGTTCAAAGCCACCTTGGGCTAAATAGCATATAAAGATCTCAAAAACACAAAATAAAGACAGAAACAAAATCATAAGGGAAAGTAATCATAATCGGGGGATGGGCAAATGGAGAAAGAGGAGAAGGGTAGAAGGAAGTAGGAAATAAAATAGGAAAGCAGAATCACTCTTTTCCACAGTAAGAGTCATTCTTTGAGGTTTTGGTTTCTTCTCTAATTTCTCTCCTGTTAGACTTTTCAGAGTCCTCAGGTAATTTTTAAAAGTCCTTTGTCAAAGTATCCGATACTAGTCAACGCTGTGGTTTGAATATGAAATGTTTCACACAAGGTCATGCATTTGAACAGCTCGTGGTGTCTGGAGAAGTTTTGGAACGTTTTGGATGGAAGGCATGATGGTGAAGGCAGGTCACTGGGGGTTATGGCTTTGCCTTGCTTAGAGCTCAAGTGCTCGGTGTCCTGACCCTGTAGGATGTGAGAAGCTACAGTCACACACTTGAGCTGCCACAGCCTAAGCTCCCCACCAACTGTGTTCTCTAAACCACAATATAAATAAATCTTCCCTCCTTTGAGTTAGATTCTTTTCCTAGCAATTTTGTTGCAGGGAGGAGAAAAAAAATAACTAATATGCTCGGTGGAAGAAGTGCATGTGGTGGGCCACTTCATCTGAGCTGGCACTAGAAGTCTCACCTAGCGGGTGCCACCATGCATTGCTCCCAGCCAGTGCCGCATCACTGCCTGACCCCCAAGAACAAAGTGGGAAACATATTCATCTGGAGTCACTCACTGCTAGGGAATGCTCACATTTATTTCATCCCCAGGGACCAAGGGGCCTGACTGACAATGACAAAATGGAATGGTGCCAAAGGCTTATTTTCTTCTCCTTTCGTGACTTCTCAGAGAGCTGACTCTGCAGGTCACTTAGTGCAATTGAAGAATTGGCTGACACCAGATACTGGTTTCCAAATATTACCCCCTTTTAGCAAGGCCACTTGCTCAAACACGGGCATCTACTGTTACATGACTATGCAGATGTCCTCTGACCTTCTTCCTTGTAAATCTGTGCAGAGCTGATGAGAGTCTCACCTGGACTGCCAGGCAGGTGCGTGCATCCTATTTCTGCCTGACCTAAGCCAATGAGTTCAGCATGGTCGTTATTCTTTTTATATTTTTTCTCCTAATAAACTCTATTTATATCTGCACGTCTGACATAGCTGGTATGCGCCTGAGAGAGATTCATTTGCATAATTCAGGCAGATAAGATAATAATTTTTTCAACATCTATGAATAACTTAAGTATTTCTTCTGACTAATATTATTTCTATAACTTCATAGGTGTCATAAGATCAAGTTCCTTCTGATGTTTAACTACCCTCCTGCTGCAGATAATTTATGCTCATTACCCGGGAATATACCTGCATAAATCCATCAATAATCAGCCTACCTAACAGCTTGTTAATATTGAAGACTAATTTCCAAAAACATTCCATGAACTACTTAAATAGAAAGCATAGTTTTGGAGAGTTCTGAATTTCAGATTTCAATGTAATTAATTTATGTGTTTGACCTCTTGGATTCCATTGCATTGCAGTTGGTCTGTTGCTCACATTGAGAGGCCACTGAAATACCAAACACACTGAACCAAAACACTTCATGAGGGACTAAAACTATCCCTTCTAATGGAATTTTGATTTCTGTGTCTCACACGTCATATTCTTTTATGTTAATTCCACAATAAATTTTGCTAATGTTGCTTTATTTAATTAAACATTAAGCCATTTAAACATTAGAAAAAATTTCAGACTCATTCTTTATATCAAGTGTGCTAAGTTAGTCAAGACAGGAAACTCCTGGGTGTGAAACCATAGTGTAAATTAAATGTCCATCTATATCTTCAACTAAGTTCAATAAAACAACCATTCCTATGATACAGTATGTTTAAAACTCTCCTGGGCATTGACAGAGAAGAAGCACTGTGTACTGTTAAGGTCCTTATGATGTAAGGATAAAAGAGCAAATAGGCAACTATGAACTGTTAAATGGTGATAAGCACCAACAGAGCTGCAAACATGACAATCATGATTTAGAAGGTTCATATTTTAACTCTAACGTTTCTTTAGTTCAAAGCAATCCTTTCAATATTGAGAAAACTGTGTTAAAGTAATTAAACTTGTCAATCAAAGGGTCATTGTTTGCTTTAAATGATTTTCCTAGGCAGCCAAGGCTGTGTAGGGCTTGCTATATAATTCAGACTGACCTCAAACCCATGATCCCTCTCCTCAGCCTCCCAAGTACTGGGATTGGAAGTGTGCCCCACCATGCCTGGCATACAAGAAAGTTTTTAAAATTGAAAATTCCAAGACTCCATACCTAGAGGTTTTCTATTTTGATGGTAAAGTGTAGAACTAGGATTGTAAAACATGTAGGTTGGTTGGTGTGCTTCACAGGAACTTGGGAAATGTAGTGATTTCAGGATATCTATTAGCAAGTACAAGCATGGGACCCAAACACAAAATGAGCTAAGTCCTTATTGTAACACAATCTCATCTCCCACTCCAATCCAATTTAGACTTCCATCTCACATTCCTGAAGCACAACAGGTGGGCACTCACTAGAAGGACAAGTGGGAAACTGTGTGGAGGAGCACTCAATATTTATGACTTCTGTGTGTCTCCATGAACTATCATTAGCCTGGGAAAAGTATCAGAATCTTTGAGGCACCAAAGGTTCTGCATTCCAAAGTCTACCACTCAGAGAAGCAAAAGGAGCCACAGATATGCAGACTGGTCACAGAAATAGAGACTTTTCACAAAGTTCATTCTTACCAGCAGCTTCGAAAAGACTAGCTAGAATATCCACCATGTGGATATTCTTTCTTCAGAAGAGAAATTTCAAGATGTCAGAAAAACCACTAGCTATTGTAACACACCTGTATAAAGAACACATGGTACCATGAGATGCAGGTTCAGCCAAGATGATAAAATCTCACAGTTGACTGTCTACCACAAGAGCCCATTGAGTAGAAATAATTGGGACAGGGTCAGGGAATTATAATAGAAAATAAGAAGCTACATGAAGAGTATGAATACTTTCAAATTAATTTCATTGCTTCTATTTTAGATCACCATGTCTAAGTTATTTTCCTTAAAATGCTTAGATAATTAATGCTTTTAATACTTAAGACCATTTGAGACCAGTTATGAAATGCCTGGCAGAAGTAACCCAAGAGAAGGATTTGTTTGGGCTTCCAGTTCCAGGGATTTCAGTCCACCATGGTGGTAAGAAAAAGGAAATGGAACAAAGTAGGGGCACGGGAAGGACCTGTTGCAAGGTACCATGCCCAAAGACATGCCCCAGTGATCTACTTCCTCCAACTTGTCCCAACCTCCTGACCTATATTTCTCCATCTGCTTGTAAAGCTATCATCATACTGAACTCTATCAAGAAGTTAATTCATGGACTAGGCCCGAACATTCACAGTAGGAAATTCCACCATAGACACACCCAGAGTTGTGCTCTTCTAGACATTCGTTAATCCAATTGAGCTCACAATGACACAAACTTTGTGCCATCATTACACTAGCATATATGGCAGGCAGGACACCACTATAGATCAAAGATTTTGTGATTGGCTTGGTGTTTATGTTTCTCCTTTGTTAGCTTTACAGAAGGCTATGCTAAATACACTGGAACATAGGGGTGAAGGCCATTTTCCCTTTGATGAATATATAGTTCTCTTCCGTATCTCTTCTGATTATTTCTGGCTTCAAGTCTATTTTGTCAGATATTAAAATGGCTATTTCAGCTTGCTTCTTATATCCATTTGCTTAAAGTATCTTTTCCTGTTTTTCATATCCATAGACATATCATATGCTAAGGTTTGTTTTTTGGATGCAACATGAGAATGGATCTTGTTTTTGTATCTACTCTGTTAGTCTGTGTCTTTTTATTTGGGAAATTAAGACCACTGATGTTGAAGGAGACCAATGAGCACTATTTATTATTTTTCAGACTGCAAATTCTTCTTGACATTTGTATTTTTATCAATTCTAAGAAAGATGCTGTTTGGAACATTTATCGTAGGGGATGGCATAATTTTGTATATATTATATGGGATTTATATGTTTTTGAGTTGCCTTTCTAGGTTAAAACATCAAAAAATTATTTGGTGGCAGTTATATAACCAAACACGGTTTCTGTATTATCAGAAAAAGATGACAATGATTCTCTTTGGGAGGAAAACATTTCTGAATTAATCACTTTTCCAAAATAACATATGTAATGATTCTTTGCTAAGCCTTATATACATATTTTAATTTGAATAACAAATAATTTTAGTTCTTGACATTTAAAATTTTTGCTAGAACACTAAAAGCCAATTTGAAAACAGAAGCATGTTTATACCTGTCAGCTTCACTAAAATATTCTACAGAACAAAGTTTTGCCTTATCTGGAAAACCAGTGACTGATCGTGTCCCCTTTAGCTGCCACCTAAATTTTCTTCTTGGTATCTGACAGGTACATTTTTTTTTAACCTGAAACTCACTCAGTAGAATCTGAACCCTAAGCAATATTTTAGAGAAGACTGGAAATATGGTTTTTATGGATGCAAACAATATGGCGCAGTCTTACAGGGCTAGAACTGGTTTTAAAAGATAATGAAGAATAACTGATAAATCAGTTCACTGCCTTACAGAGCACAGCATGGGGAGGGCATTGGACAGGGGACCAGTTCAGCAGGGCTTCATGACTGCACAGAGGAGGCTGTTTTCACCTTTCTTTAGGCTCTGCTTTATCTAGTTGGAGGTTAGCCCCTGAGAAGGGCTGGAGTCAAAAGCAGCATGACTTGCATGCTAGGATGATTTCCTTCCAATAACCACGGAACATCAGCACCAATGATAACTGTTTCTCTGTAGAGAAAAATGCAGTTCTAACTACAACACTAAAGGAAAAAAATATGCCCTTGAAGTTCAATTAATTATAAAGAGAACAATTGAAGAATAGAAAAGGAAAACTATTGAAGTGGTTAAGCAATTTGTTACATGATGTTTACTGTCAGAGAAGTGATTCCATTATAATGAGTGATTTAGTGCCTTTGAAATGTTACAATGGCATATGAAGTCAGAGCATTATGCTCTTGAATCACCAATAACATGTAATTTATTTAGGCAAACTATTAAAGAGATTTTCTGTCAGATTAAAGGTGACAATGCTCACTCTAACTAATGAGAAATTTAGAAGTTTATATGGAAATTTAACAAGAGTATTATGAAGAAAGTCTTTTTAAAAGAGGAAGTTCAAGATGGCTGACTGAGTCTGTAGATTCATTCTTTTAAAAGTCCTTCTTGGAAAAAATATGGTATTTGTCGCTAAGAGTAGCACAGACCTGTCGTCTCAGGACCAAAGCAGTTGAGGAAGAAAGATCCAAGCTCCAGGCTCATCTGACTATGACGTTAGGCCCTATCCCAAAAAAACCAACCAGTCAAAAAAAAAAAAATCAAATAATAAACAACGTTCCTATTTTTTTAATCTTTTCGCAGTATTTACATATGCTTGGTAGACTAAACTGGAGGAATGTCCAAATCAATCAAAATTATACGGTGTTGGCTAGTTTCTTTTTCTTTCTCAATTTGACACAAGCTAGTGTCATTTGGGAGAGGGACCTCGATCAGATTGTCCTGTAGCGTAGCCTGTGGGGGCGTTTTCTTGATTAACGATTAATGTGGGAGGGTCCAGACCAGTGTTGGTGTTGCCACCTTGGGACAGGGTTATCAGTAGTATTTTTAAAAATCAAGCAAGTAAGAGAAGGAGAGCAAGCCAGTAAGTGATGCTTGCCCTTAGTCTCTGCTTCGGTTTCTGCCTCCAAGGTCCCTGCCTTGACGTCCCTCAGTGATGGACTGTTAACCTGAACATGCAAGATGAAATGAACCCTTTTCTCCCTAAGCTGCTTCCGGTCACAGCGTTCATTACAGCGATCGGAACTGAATTAGGACAGGGACTGTCTTAATCTCAACAGCCGCTCTGGTAAAATACCCCGATGAAAGCAATGTGGAAGACAAAGAATCCATTTCAGATCCCAGGTCCAAGTCGCAGTGGCAGGAGCTCAAAGGGGTTGGTCACAGAGCATCTATGGGGCAGGGAGACATGAACGCATGCATGCTTGCTTGGCTGGTTTTCTGTTTGGTCTTCAATCTAGGACCTAAACCCAGGCATGGCTGCAGCCCACATCCATCAACATAATTATGATACTTCCCCACAGACATGGCCATAAATAATCTAATCGAGATAATCTCTCACTGAGACTCCCTTCCCAGTGGTTCCAGATTGTGTGTCAAGACAGAGTCTACATACAATTATCTGAAATAAACAATGTGATTGCTAAGTCAAGGAGAAATTAAGATGACGGGAATATTGTGTGCTGTGGGTCATTTTCAGAAAATTCAAGCTAATTTTTTAAATCAAGATCAAAAGATACTTTTGGAATTAAAATTGTTGTTAAATAAAACCTTGTTCTTTTTATAAAATGCCAACTTTATTTTAAAAAAAATACTATTTTTTTCTGAAATATACTCGAGTTTTTGCACCAAAATTAAACTCACTGCAAATTTCCACAGCTGTGGAAACAGGTCAAGTGCCTTGACGTTGTCTTGCACGCACAACTTCGGATGCTGTCATCTGTTTGTAGCTTATTTATTTTTTACAAGATACTCTAAATTGTCAGCTGAACAGCGGCTGATTCAGAGAAGGCTGCCCCCTCTGTGGTCATAGAGAGGCAACACCTGTAATTCAGCATCTTAATAATTAAAGAATTCTCAACAGTGAAGAATTTCCCCTCTGGCCGGTCAAAAACGCGGCTGCAGTTCTAGCAACCAATACTAGATGGCGCTCTGAAATTGCCTGTACTTGATTTTCCAACCCTCCAGAGCGCCTGAATTCAAGGGCTCAATGAAGGATGTACTCTGAATTTCAGGCTCGCCGGTCACCCTTTCTAATCTCATCTCCCCTCCTAATCCCACCTTTAAAATGTTATTTACTTTTTATCGGAGGGGGGGAGGGGCATACAGTCAGAGGACCATTTTGTGAAGTCTGTTTTTTTTTCTTCGACCTCTACATGGGTTTCAGAGACCAAACCCAGACCCTAACACATGCAGAGCAAGTCCCTCAACCAGCCGAGCTGTCTCACCATTCCCTCTTCTTCTAGAGACGCATGCTGTCTGTTAACCATCTCCATAATCCCTTTCTTATTTCTCAACCCTACCTGTGATGTCATGTGTTAGATAAAGAAATTAAATTCCAGAGTAACCATAAAAGAAGTAGGATTTAGACGGCAAGTAAAGTTATCGGTCCGAGTGCCCCCACCCCACCCCGGCCAGGTCTTTGGTCTTTTAAAGCTAGCTACTTTCCCCAGCCATGTGAAACCCTGCAGACACTCAGATGCAGTTCATTATGGAAAAGAGAAATCATGATTATAACCTGGGAGGCCTGGGAGGTTTGGTTCCTTTTGTCATTGGAGTAGCGTTGGCTCCTTCCCTGAAGATTCTTGTTCACTGTCTACACCTCTGAGGTGCCCATGACGGCAACGAGGAAGAACTAGAAGAGAAAGAAGGGAAAATGGCTCCCAGTGAGCACGCTGCTTGTGCCAGGCATTGGATTAAGCATTACAGGTTTCTTTATATTCTTAAGCCATGGTTTGTAGTGTGAATGTGTGGACTGTCTTATCTGTGAAGAACGTGGGGACTTCAAGGAGGACCTCCTCAAGTCAGTATGGAAACGGTAGGTGTGGCCGCACGCTCGCTAGTCATACAATGAGCTTTCTACGATTATGTCTGACACATTCCAGAAAGCTAGTCCCAGTTGGTGCGATACACAATATGCACACCTCAGTGCCAGGCTTACACCATACAAGGCGGTGTCCTGCCTATGGCCTCACTTGGTCTAATAGCAACTCCACAAACGGGAAGTGACATGTCCATCTTAAAACTGGCAGTTAGCGCAAACGCCTTCAGCCTATGCTCCTTAACAACAAATTGAAGGACACAAAAATTGTCCATTCACAAATCTGTGGGTTTTTTTTTCTTTAAATCCGTTGTCATGGATATAAACTATTTTGGTTTGTAACTTTCCTAGTCACCAAGGGATCACAAGCATATCCTGGGACCATAAAGTAATATCTCTAAAATGCAAACAGACAGCATCCAATTAGCTTTGAAAAATAGTGTATATTCATTGTAA
>NC_022028.1:12556559-12565376 GCF_000317375.1 Microtus ochrogaster | reverse complement strand
ACAGACACAGACACACACAGCTAAATTTTGCACATGGAGAAAGGTGCACTATTTGTTGTGGTAAAGTTGGTTTATTTGGCTTAGTAAGATAATATCTAGTTCTCTGCAGTTTTTTTACGAACAAAAGAATCTTATTCTTCTTTATGGGTCAATACCACTCCATTGTGTGTTTCTACATTTTCTTTATCCTTTCAAATGTTGATGGACATTAGGCTTAGCCTTTAGCTCTTGTGATCAATTTTGTAATACTGAACATGCAGGAAGCTCTGCTTATGGTAACTTGGGTTTCTTTGGGTAGATACTCAGGAGTGGTTATTGCTGAATCACATTGTAACAAACATCTTTTTAAATTTATTAAACTTTTTATACTGCAAAGAATGTAAACAAAGAGAAGGCTCAGTTCCTTCCTTGAAGCTCTTGATGGTTTATTGCAGAAAATGTGTTTAAGATTTATTCACTGAGCTTCTACTTAAGACTCCAAGAGTTAAGTATGACTACATGAGGCCCTAATGGGAAGGATAGAGGAACAAGTACCACCCAGGTACTGCCAAAGTCATTAACAGTTACCTTTCTCTAGACATTGATGTGGTGGTTGGAGGAAGAATGCTCCCCATAGGCTCAACTATTTAAATTTGTAGTCACCAGGAAGTGGTACTATTTGAAAAGATTAGAAAGATTAGGATGCATGGCCTTGCTGGGACAGGTATGGCCTTGCTGGAGGAGGTATGCCACTGGTGGTAGGGATAGGGTGGGTTTTGAGATTTTAAAACTCCATGCCAGGTTCTCTCTCTCTCTCTCTCTCTCTCTCTCTCTCTCTCTCTTTCTCTCTCTCTCTTGACCAATAGATCAGGCTATTATTCTTAGCTACTTCTCCAGCACCATGAGTGCCTACCCCATTATCCCTGCTGCAATGTTTCCTGCTATAATGATTACAGACCCAAGCCCTGAAACTGTAAGCAAGGCCACAAAGAAATGCTTTCCTTTATAAGAATTTCCTTGGTCATGGTGTCTCTTCGCAGCAATAGAACAATGACTAAGACAATGGATATGGGGAGAAAAAAAATCACTTGACAGTTGAGGGAAATGTCACTGCTATCCTGGCAAGACCTCATTTCCTGTCTGGCATATGAAAAACCCACTTCTGCAGATGGGTTCTTCAAACTGTCCCTTCGCCAGATGGAAACGACTCCCTCCTCAGTCTTTCACCTACTTCTGTCTAGCTTTTATTTTGGGGAGTTGAAGAGAGTGTTTATTTTTAATGTGCAATTCATTCTTGATCATATTTCCTGGGTAAAAGTCTTAAGCTGCTTCCCTGGTTTCTGAGTTCTGTTTTGATGATTTAGAACCCAACCAGCCACTCTCTTTATGACTATGATTCCACTCAAGGAGACATTTTCTGATGGCTAATAATCAGAATGACTTTACTCCTGACAGCATTTTTTTCCCCAGCTTTGCAAGTTCTTTTTCCATTATAATGAATTTTACAGTTGACAATTTGTAGTAATCCATTAGTTCTTCTCAGCATTTGATTAGAATATGATCACTTAGCGAGGGATAGCACTCATGAGAAACGGAGACCTGCTGACATTGTATAACTTTGTCACAGGTGTAATTTTTAGAATTGTCATTTTCCATGGTCACTGCAAGTTAGCCTGGAGGCTGAAAGATCAATTTTACTTCCTATGATTGCCAGGATAACCTGAAACATATATCTCCAGAGCCAGAAGGTGCGTCAATACTGGTATAAAGGCCAGTTAGCACAAAAAGACACTTATTTGATGTCTGATACCAAAAGTTCTAAGCTTTCATGGTCAAAATTTAGTCTTCATAGATTACAACTGTGATACACTTGATCAAATCAAACCATGATACCCCTGTCATCATTAGGAAACACTTCAATCCACATCCACAACTAATGCCATTTTTTCTATTCCTGCTGTTACTTACTCTGAAAAACTCAGGCTTTGCACTCAAAACTTACTCATAAAAATCCCTCCCCATTTTCATTTTCTCTTCATTTGTATGTGCTTATTTTTTATACTTTGTTATGGTAAAAACAAAATGCCACAGGTCCCCAAGTGGCAGCAGTGGGCAGTGGGCATGAGACCACAACGGGCCACTAAGGCAGCCTGCGTGGGACCTGTGCAGCAGGTGAGAGACCAAGGCAGATAAGCACACCATGCAGAGTGAGATTGGATATTTATTTAGTGGGTTATGGAAGGGAAGGGGGAAGGAGAGAAGGAAGAAGAGCAGAGAGAGGCAGAGAAAAAAAGAAGCAGAGGGGGGAAGAGGAGCAGCATGCTACCTCTTTGGGAGAGAGGTAGAAAGGAAGGAACTCAGGCTGGAAGCAGAAGGAAGATCTGCTTGCCTCAACGAATGGTGGAGGGAGTGGGTGAGGCTTGTCTCTAAAAGGGACAGGACAGACCGTTACACACTGAACTTTCTTTAAATTTTATTTAATTAACTTTTATTTATTTATTTTTATATACTAACCACAATTTCCCCTCCCTCTTCCCCTCCCAATCCGGTCCTCCTCTACCTCCACTCTGAAAGGGACAGGCCTTCCAGGGTCTTGAGCAAAACATGGCACATCAAGTTGAGGTAGGACTGAGTTCCTCCTCCTGTATAATGTCTGGCCAAGGTAATCCAGCATGGGAAACAGGTTTCCAAAAGCCAGCTAAGTGCCAGGGACAGGTCCTGATCTCATTGCTAGGATCCTTAAAAACAGACCAAGCTACACAACTGTCACAGACACGCAGAGGGCTTAGGTCGGTCCCATGCAGGCTCCCTAACTGTTGGTCTTTATGCTTCTACTCTTAAACTGTTCAGAAACAGCATGACAAAGAATTCTGCATGTTCTCCTTTATTTGTAAATCCTATTCCAAAAATTTAGATGTGGCTATGTAACCTAGAGTAACCAGAGAAACAAGGATAGTGGGAAAGAGACTGTGTGGGGCAGGTCGGGGCTTGTGTTCTAGAAAGGGGACCAGCAGAACACAGGTGTTGTGAAGCATGGGAGTGTGGAACACAGGGGAAGGGAGACTTTCCTGCGGACAGGGAAGAGAGGGAAATAAGGAGACAGAGGAAGAAAAGAGGCATACATAGAGCTAAGTATGCCTTTGAAGAAGTACTCAAGAATCATATTCTTTTATTTTTTTACTTAACATTTCCTATAATCCATAAGGATATTCTGTATTTATTAATTTGCTCTTGGGACAGGGTTTCTCTGTTAGCCTTAGCTGCCCCAGTACTTGCTTTGGAGACCACTCTGGCCTTGAATTCACAGAGATCTGTCTGCCTTTGCCTCCCAAGTACTGGGATTAAAGGCATGAACCACCACTATCCAGCAATTTTTAATGAAGTTGTGCAACTTGAGATGATAATGCTCTTCCTAAAAGCCACAAATGATCTAATAAAAACCCCAGAGCCAGGGATATGAAACTTTCTTTTGACTTGCTAATCAAGGAGACCAGGGGACTCCCCAAACAATATAGGCTACAGATATTGTCCTTGGTTGCCTCCTAGAAATTGAGGGTAAGACCCGACTGTGGAGGTTGAAAAATGCAGGCTTATTTCCACCTTGGCCGACAGTCAGAGAGTTTGGAGATTGCCAAGCATAGTTACTTGTCCCAGCTCAGGATGTGATTGCTTGGTTCTTTTGAAATGAGGAAAGCTCCATGCAATCCCACAGGTGCTCAGGATATGCAAATGTATTTCTGCGCCTGCTTTTGTAACTATGAGGTCGTCATCTGGGAAAGGGGTGGTTCAGGATATGTGACCTAGAGCAGCTTCACTACCTAGACAACAGAATGCTAATAATTTGACATCTCAGAGTGATAAAAGATTCACTGTTTGCGTTATCGTTTGTATCATGTTAATTAAGTCTTTTGTTACCTCCCATCCCCCACCCTGTGTTGCTGCAGTGGGAGTGGGGTGGGCCCTGTTTACATTGGGTATAAAAGCTATGGAAAAATAAATGCAGAGATTTCAGATTTTCAGTCACTGGCTGGAATGCCCTCCCGGTATTATTCTATGGTTTCTTTCTTATTTTTATACTTCTTCATATTCTTGACTATCTGGTCCTTGACATCTGACTGCTTTTGATACCAGGGTGTTTGGACCCAGGACTTGGAGGAATTTAACTTGATCTGACCTGGAAGCCTTCTTTTTTAGGACTAGAGCTTATAGCTCTGAGTGGGGGGGGGGGGGCGCGGACAGGATGGGATGGGATGGGATGGACAATCAATAGTTATGCTGAGCAGTAACTTTCACAAACCCAAACAATGACCAGAATGGCAAGATATGTCTTATGGTGCAACAGTAGCACTTAGGTGCTGGAGGTAACCAATAGCTGTCTAATCCACTTAAGGCCAAATAAATGGTAGAGGATTTATGACTGGTACTGAAAACAGCCCATAATCTATGGGCAGATGAGGCCATGGACCCTACAGGAGAACCTATTGCTACCACATTCCTAAACCAGTTTGTTTTTATTTTCGGTTTAAGACAGGGTCTGTGTAGTCCTGGCTTGCCTGGAGCTCTCAGAGATATGTCTGCCTCTCCCTCACAAGTGCTAGGATTAAAGGCATGTACTAAGTACTAAGCCAGTATAATTTCTAAATACATTTCAAATACTAAGCCCTTTACCCACAGGTAATTGTAGCCCTCATACTTCATCCAAGGAGCTTCTTTTTGCAGTAGACAGAGACTATTACAGAAAGTCACATCTTGTCAAAATGCAGAGAAGTGCTTACCATGGGGTACTCAGCTCCAATCAATAACCTAAAATACAGTTCCTATACCTAAGGCTCAGGGGACACAGGTGGGAGGAAGGAGGAGAAGCCAGAGGATCAGGGCATTTCAGTGAGACAGGGTAGCTACACCCATGAAATGGCAACCATGATAAATGACCCATGATATGGTCACCTAACTACGACCTGAAGAGTGATCGCATCAGTTGACATGACAGTATGGATGAAGGAAGTCTCACAAAGCCACACCCTTAGATATAGAGCTACAGACAATTAATGGTTGCCAAGTGAGGAATAATCAGTCTTCTTCAGAGATGAGCCCCTTGATAGGTTATTCAATCTCATGTGGCCAGCCCTAAATATATACATAGGAGTAACGATAAAGGGAGTAGGTTATATTTCTAATTGTGTGTGTGTGTGTGTGTGTGTGTGTGTGTCCAACAATGACTTTTAAAGCATAAGAGTTCATGAATCTTAGAGGGAATTAGGAGGAACATGAGAGACATTGAAGGGAGGAGAGGAAGAAGGCAAATGAGGTAAATACTAAATAACAATACTTGTGAAATTCAAGAGAGAAATTTTTTGTTTTCAAAAAAAGTTTACACAATTATTAAAATATCTCTGGTGTATCTTATAAAAGTAAAGTCAAATACATGTAATTAATGTTTATTTTATACTGTAATAAATATTTCAAATTTGTCTGAAGAGTATGTTTTAGTTAGGATTCTATTGCTGTGAAGAGACACCATGACCATGGCAATTCTTCTAATGGAAAACATTTAATTGGGTGGCTTGCATTTTCAGAGGTTTTGTCCATTATCATCATGGTGGGACACGGTGGCATGCAGGTAGACATGGTGCTGGAGCTGAAGCTGAGAGTTATTACAGCTCAAGAAGTGGTCTGTCTCACTGGATGTAGCTTAAACATAGGAGATCTCAAAACCCACTCCCCAAAGTGACACAGTTCCTCCAACAAGGCCATACCTACTCCAACAGGGCCATACCTCCTAATAGTGTCACTCACTTTGTGGGCCATTTCCCTTCAATCCACCATAGGATATCTAGAAAAAACAAAACAAAACAAAAACAAACAAACAAGAAAAACAAAAAACAAAAAAAACCCAACCCCCCCCAAAAAAAAACCCACCCCAACTGTATTTAGTAAGAAATACTTGTTGCTGAGACACAACATCAATCATTCTCATAAACTGTATTTTCAGTGTAGACTATAACCTCCAACTGCTTTGTTAAGGTTGGGATAATTTGAAGTAAGGACTAAGTAAGAAGAAAAGGCCTTTGGAGGTCTCAGAACTGTAAGAGCAAAAATCACAAATAGGCTTATTCCTTAATCCTATCAATATATGGAAAGAATAAAGATTTGTGCTCCTCGTAATTTTGCCTTATGTGTTGTGATGGCCCATTCTTTTCTTGGACACAGTTAGACTTGCTATCATTTTTCCCTCTTGCAAAACTGTTGCTTTGGTGTGGTGTATCAGTAAATTCCAATCATTTTCTAATTTTTTTTTTAAGATTCAAGAGACAGAGATGTTTTCAAAGTTCATTACTTTCACTGAATTTTATCTTTTTATAATTATTGAATTTTAATGTTGGCTTTTGTTTAGAGCAACACAGGTTTCCAATACAATGAATAAATCTAGGGACCCAGTGCACAGTGCAAAGACTATTGCTGGCACATTGTGTACTGAAAACGGATGTGAAGAGAGTTTCATTTAATCAAAGCATGCCCCATGCCTCAAATGCATACAATAAACAGTAAATAAGAAACACTAAACAGAAGCCAATATTAAAATACAATGATTTAAAAAAGATAAAACTCAGCGAAAATAAAAAGTTGTAGTGATGTGGGAGTGTCATATATCAATCTGTTGATTTCATTGGTTAAGCAATAAAGAAACTGCTTGGCCCTCATAGGTTAAAACATAGGTGGATGGAGTAAACAGAACAGAATGCTAGGAGGAAGAGGAAGTGAGCTCAGATTCGACAGCTCTGCTCTCTGGAGAGAGACGCCATGCTCCTCTCTCCCCAGCAGACGCACGCTATGAAGCAAGCCGCCAGGTCAGACATGCTGAATCTTTCCCATTAAGACCGGTGCTACAAAGTTTATTAAAAATAGGTTGATCGGGATATCAGAATTAGCCAGTAAGGGCTAGAGCTAATGGGCCAAGCAGTGTTTAAAAGAATACAGTTTGTGTGTTGTTATTTCGGGGCATAAGCGAGCCAGGCGGCCAGGGTGCTGGGGACGCAGCCCCTCCACTCCTATTACAACATTGTAGGCAAACATGTAAGGCATTTTCTTGACAAGTGATTGATGTGGGAGGGCCTAAACAATTGTGGATGGTGCCATCCTTGGCCTGGTGGCCCTCAGTTCTATAGCAAAGCAAGCTGAGCAAACCAGGGGAAGAAACCAGTAAGCATCACCCCTCCAAGGTCTCTGCATCAGTTCCTACCTCTAGGTTCCTGTCATTTTTGAATGCCTGCTTTGGCTTCTGTCAGTGGTCTCTGACTCTGGATATTCAAGTCAAATAATCATTCCTCCCCAAGTTGATTTTGATTGTAGTGTTTCGCAAGAGCAATAGTAGCCCAGACTAATGTCTTCCAGGTTGACTCATGCTATTATAAGTGACACCATCTCCATTGCAAAGGCTGAGCAATACTCCCCTGTAGCTCTATACCACAATTTATCCCACTGACCCTCTAATGAAGACTGAGATTGTTTCCATGTCTTGGGGATTGAAAAAGATTCTCCAGTAAACATAAAACTGTGGATATCTCTATGATGTGCTCACATCTTTTCCCTTCTGGGCCATACCCATCAGCTTTTCTAGTTGATATAAACTGTTGTAAATTTATTCTTCATTTTAGAGATTTTGGTATAATAACAATAGGTCATTATCAAAGCCAATATCAATAGGCTTTTCCTATACATCTCCATGTAGGAAGAAGATGGGCTACTTCTTCTGGATGATTTCTCCTTACACTGAGTACAGATGTCACATTCCCTATGACACTAAAATGTACCTAAGAATCCTTTTAAATTGTACATATATATTCACACTAAATAACTTTCCTTTCGCTCTGTAAAGGTGATATGAAAATCTATTTGGCGTAGGTGTCATTGTATCTTACGTAACACAAAAAGGGTTCTTGGGGGGGTTCTAAAATTTTAAAAATCACAGTCCTGATATCTATGAGGTTAAATAAGCCTTTGAAATAAAAGGGATTTGTTTCTGAGTTCTCAAGATCCACTCCTCAAAGAGAGGTGAATTCTTGATACAAATGCATCATTTTTTAGACATTGGCATCAGAATTACCAGGAGAACTAATGGGCTAATACCAGATCAACCCCCAGGATTCTCAGTCTGAGGTAGATCCAGACAATTGTCATATCTGTGAAGGCTCATGATGCTGTTGCTGGAGCTCTGGGACTCCATTTTGAGGAGCGCGGCTAATGTCCAAGCAATGGGCTTTTTTATTTATTTACCCATTCTTGATTAAAACTTATATGCACTTTCATATATGTAATATGTATTATATGCCTGTTTTACCCTTTTGATGAGTAAGTGGACTTAATAATAAATCAAGATGTTAAAAGCAATGTAAATCAGTCAGCCACAGTAATTCACCCCAGCACTTAGAATGCCTAGGCAAGAAAAGTTTGGGGTCAGACTTGGCCACCAAGCAAGATTTGGTCTCAAAAGTAAAAAGAAAGAAAAAGGAGGGATGGATGGATAGAAGGAAGGAAGGGCAGAAGAAAGACCAGCTGGCCTTGGTGAGCTCCCAATAGATCAGTCCCTCTGTCTCAGTGGGTGGGTGCACTTCCTTGCTCATGTTCTCCCTCCTTCTGCTCCTCATTGGGACTTTGGGAGCTTATTCCAGTGCTCCAATGTGGGTCTCTGTCTCTATCTCCATCCATCACCCGATGAAGGTTCTATGGTGATATGCAAGATATTCATCAGTGTGGTTATAGGATAGGGCCATTTCAGGTTCCTTATCCTCAGCTGCCCAAGGCACTAACTGGGGACATTGCCTTGGGCACCTGGGAGCC
>NC_022028.1:12528689-12556425 GCF_000317375.1 Microtus ochrogaster | reverse complement strand
CTCCCCTTCTCACATTTCTCTCCCCATCTCCCCTTACCCCTATCCTACCCCTCCCCCCATTGCCGAGCATATGCTGTATCTTTAACCCATTTTATGCTCTTCTCCCTGGGGGAAGAAGGATTTCTCTCTTCCAGACTCAGAAGTTTGTTTATAACTCTATATTTTCTGTTCTAACCAGAAAACTTCTGCCATTGCTTCGGTCACATCTGTCTCTTCTTTCAGAATCGAGGTTCTCTGCAGATAAAGCCTCACCTCACTCATCTCTGACCCCTTTCTCCTGCTCACTCCTGGTGGTGCTGCCTTAGACAGGCATGTTTACCAGCTGAAATGTACATCATCGAATGGTCCTAGGCCATAAGCAACACGGCTGTCCGTGGTCACAGCTATATGCTTTGGGGCTGGAACTCCCAACATAGGACCTCCAAATTCATCTCAGATCTAAAGGATTCATTATCAACTTGGTTCCGCATTTGGACATTACACCTTACTTGTGCTGTGATCCATACTTACCGAGATCGTTCTCTTTACCTTTTTCCTTTGTTCTGATCTGTTTACATAACAAAACAGCCACATCAATCAATTGGGACTCTGTGGGGTTTCATCTACACACCCGTCCATCCTTCCATCTGCCTATCTGTCATCTATCACTGATCATTTGTCTCATTTCTCTCTTTCTATGTATCAGCCTGTATCTCTCGCCTCAGCTTCTCTGTGGCCAGTAAGCAGGCCGAACTGTTTACATTTCAACACGCTATTCATAGCACCACCTCCCCTCCCAGCTCAGCTTTCAATCTTGCCCTGAAGCATTCTTACCCCTTTATAGGTTCCCTTGACTTTGAAGAGCTTCTGTGTTTTAACTTCTCCACATACATACCATAAAAGTTCAGGTTTCTCTGCCTTCTGGATTCCTTTTATTACTTAGTGTCTCTGTAAGAGAACATCCTGATATCTTCCTCCATTTCAACTCTGCTGTAGTGTTGGCATTAAGAAAAAAAATATAATGTCTGCTAGTAAGTTCCAAACCTTGCATTCTGTTACTGTTTGCCTTTGATACATTAAAATAAATATAGAAAAACTTCTTTATGCTGCTACATCCATGTCCACTGCAAACAACTGCCTAGATTTATAAATTGTGCCTGAGAACTTTTTGTTTTCATGTTTTCCTCAGGGTAAACTTTCCATGTAGTAACTGTCTCTCTTCAGCACACATAAAGCTTTCCATAACATAATTTTCAGTCTTAAAATTCTATTGCTTTTATTCTCCTACTTGACTATCTTTTCGGATTGATTCTTCTTCATTTCCTTGTTACTATTTTTCAATCATGTTTCTTATTTCAATCTGTAAGTAGCAGGTAGGGGTAGGTCCAGTAATGATGAAGTAAAAATTACGTATTGAAATACAGCTATTCACCTTCTTGTCTTCCTTCCTTCCTTTCTTCCTTCACATCTTGACCACAGTTTCTCCTCCCTTCTCTCCTTCCAGTCCCTCCCCCTACTTCCCCTCCTCCCCCCTCCTCTATTTCTGTTCAGAAAAAGACAGGCCTCCCGTGGATATCAACCAAACATCAAGTAAGACTAAGCACCTCCCCTTGTATGAAGGATGGGCAAGGCAATCCATCCAGGATGAGGCATAGGGTCGCAAAAGCCTGCAAAAGAGTCAGGGATGGCGCCTCCTTCCACTGTCAGGGGTCCCACAAGGAGACTAAGCTATATAATTGTAGCATATATAAAGAGGGCCTAGGTCGGTCCCATGCAGACTCTATTGTTGGCTATTCAGTTTCTCTGAGTTTCAATGAGACTAGGTTAGTTGATTCTCTGGGTTTTTTCTTGGTGTGCTTGACCCCTCTGGCTCCTACAATCCTCCCTCCCCCTCTACAATTTCCACAGGATTATCCAGGCTCCACTTAATATTTGGTTGTGGGTCTCTGCATCTGTTTCCATCAGTTGCTGGATGAAGTTTTTCTGATATTTCTAGGCACCAATGTATGGTATAGTGGAATATAATTAGGTATTGACTTTTTTTTTTTTTGCCAATCCTGTTCAGTTCAATCCTAGGTCTTTGGTCCATCCAGTCTCTGGAAGTCCTGGTCATTTTTTCTATGTTAATCCTACCAATTCATGAGCGTGGGAGATCCTCCCATTTTCTGATATCTTCTCCAATTTCTTTCTTCAAAGACTTAAAGTTCTTGTTCTTGTCATACAGGTCTCTCATTAGCTTGGTTAAAGTTACACTGAGATATTTTGTATTATTTATGGCTATTGTGAAGGGTTTTGTTTCCATGATTTCTTTTTCTACTCATTTATCATTTGTATATGGAAAAGCTACTGATGTTTTTGAGTTACTCTTTTATCCACCCACTTCACTTAAGGTGTTTATCAGCTGTAGGAATTCTCTGGTATAATTCTTGGGGTTTCTTATGTATACTATCATATCATCTGCAAATAAAGATACTTTGACTTTTTTCTTTCCAATTTGTATCCCCTTAATCTCCTTTAGTTGTCTTATTGTTCTAGCTAGAACTTCAAGTCCAGTATTGAATAGACATGGAAAGAGCAGACAGCCTTGTCTTGTTCCTGATTTTCGTGGAATTGTTTGAACTCTCTCCACTTAATTTGATGTTGACTATTGGCTTGCTGTATATTGCCTTTATTACATAAAGGCATGTGTGTCTCTTGAATCCCTAATCCCTAATCTCTCCAGATTTTTTTCATTATGAAGAGGTGTTGGATTTTGTCAAAGGCTTTTTCAGCATCTAATGAGAAGATAATATGTTTGTTTTTCTTTCAGATTGTTTATATGATGGATTACATTGACAGATTTTTTTGTATGCTGAATCACGGTGGATGAGCTTTATGATGTGTTCTTGGTTTTGGATTGTATTTCCATTGCATCAATGTTTATGAGGTATATTGGTCTGTAATTCTCTTTCTTTCCTGAGTCTTTGTGTGGTTTGGGTATCAAGGTGACTGTAGCCTCATAAAATGAATTTAGTAATGTTCCTCTGTTTCTATTTTGGGGAATAATTTGATGAGTACTGGTATTTGCTATTTGAAAGTCTGGTAGAATTCTGCACTAGAACCATCTGGCCCTGGGCTTTTTTTGGTTGAAAGACTTCTAATGACTGTTTCTATCTCCTCAGCAGTTACAGGTCTATTTAAATTGTTTATCTGATCTTGATTTAACTTTGGTAAGTGGTATGTATCAAGAAATTTGTTCATTTCTTTTAAATTTTTCAATTTTTTGGAATACAGGTTTTTGAAGTATGACTTAATATTTCTCTTTAATAACTCAGAGTCTGTTATGTCCCCATTTTTGTTTCTGTTTTTGTTAATTTGAATATTCTTTCTCTGACTTTTAGTTACTTTGGATAAAGGCTTATCAGTTTGTGTATCTTGCTGCTTTTCTCAAAGAACAAGCTCTTTGTTTCATCAATTCTTTATGTTTTTTTCTTTGTTTCATTAATTCTTTATGTTTTCTCTCTGTTTCTATTTTATTGATTTCAGTTTGATTATTCCCTGTTGTCTACTTTTTTTGGGTGCTTTTGACTCTTTTTCTTCTAGAGCTTTCAGGTGTGTTTTTAAGTTTTAATTCTTTATGTAGGCATTTAGTGCTATGAACTTTTGTCTTAATACTGCTTTCATTGTGTCTCATAAGTTGGATATGTTGAATTCATTTCCATTGAATTCTAAAAAGTCTTTGGTTTCTTTATTTCTTCCTTGGCACAGTACTCATTCAGTAGAGACTTGTTCAGTCTCCACGAGTTTGTAGACTGTCTGCTGTTTCTGTTATTGAAATCCAGCTTTAACACATGGTTGTCTGATAGGATGCAGAGGGTTATTTCAATTTTCTTGTATCTGTTGAGACTTGCTTTGTGGCTGAGTATGTGAGCAATTTTGGAGAATGTTCCATGAGGTGCTGAGAAAAAGGTATATTCTTTTGTTTCTGGGTAAAATGCTCTGTAGATAGCTGTTAGACCTATTTGGTTCATAATGTCTGTTAGCTCTAATATTTCTCTGTTTAGTTTTTGTCTGGAGAATCTGTTCATTGTTGAGAGTGAAGTATTGAAGTTTTAGACTATTAATATATGAGAGTTAGTGTGTGATGTAGGCTTTATTAGTGTTTCCTTTCAAACACGGGTTCCATTGTGTTTGGGGCATAGATACTGAGAACTGAGATGGCATCTTGGTGGATTTTTTTTTGATGAGTATGGTGTCCTTCCCCACCTCTTTTGATTAATTTTGATTTGAAGTCAATTTTGTTAGATATTAGAATAGCTACACTAGCTTGCTTCTTGGGACCATTTGCTTGGGAAATCTTTTTCTATCCCTTTACTCTATCTTAGATGGTGGGGTGTGTTTCTTGTATGCAGCAGAAGGATGAATCTTGTTTTTGCATCCATTCTGTTACTCTGTGTCTTTTTGTTAGAGAATTGAGCCTATTGAAATTGAGAGATGTTAGTGACCAATGATTATTAATTTCTGTTATTTTGTTGTAGTTGGTGGTGACGACAATGTGTGTGTTTTATTGCATGTGTTTTCATTCTTTGGGTTATGCTTGTGTGAGATAATTTAGTTCCTGTGTTTTCATGGGTATAGTTAACCTCCTTGGGTTGGAGTTTTCCTTCTAGTACCTTCTGTAGGGCTGGATTTATGGATAGGTGTTTTTGAAATTTGATTTTATCATGGAATAATCTAATTTATCCATCTACAGTGGTTGAAAGTTTTTCTGGGTATAGTAGTCTGGGTTGGCATCTGTGGTGTCTTAGAATCTGCAAGACTTCTGTCCAGGCCCTTCCAGCTTTTAGTGTCTCCGTTTAATATTCTTTCTTTGTTTCATGTGTTTAGTGTTTTCATTTTTATGTGGTGAGAGGTCTTTCTCATTTGGTGTTCTGTAAGGTTCTTGTACTCTTATAGGCATCTCCTTCTTTAGGATAGGTAAATTTTCTTCTATGACTTTGTTAAAAATACTTTCTGGACCTTTGATCTGGAATTCTTCTCCTTCTACTACTCCTGTTATGCTTAGGTTTGTTCTTCCCAGATTTCCTGGATGTTTTGTGTCAGGAATTTCTTTTTAGATTTAGTATTTTTTTCTTTGACTGATGCATCTAGTTTACCTATCGTGTTTTCAGTGCCTATGATTCTCTCTTCCATCTCTTCTATTCTATTGGTAATACTTGCATCTGTACTTCTTGTTTTCTTACCTATATTTTCCATTTTCAGAGTTCCATCAGCTTATGTTTTCTTTATTGCTTCTATTTCTATTCACAGGTCCTGTACAATTATATTTATTTTTCTTCAATTGTTCGTTTGTTTTTCTTGGCTTTCTTCATATTCTTTAAGGGATTTATTGATTTATAATTTTTTGCTATCTTTTCCCTGATTTTCTTTTCTTTTCTTCTTTAAGATTTATTTATTTATTTATTATGCACACAGCATTCTGCTTCCGTATATGCTCGCACGTCAGAGGAGGGCACCAGATGTCATTACAGATGGTTGTGAGCCACCATGTGGTTGCTGGGAATTGAACTCAGGACCTCTGGAAGAGCAGCCAGTTCTCTTAACTACTGAGCCGTCTCTCCAACTCAATTTTCTTAAGGGATCTATTCATTTCCTCTTTAAGAACTTTCTATCATCTTCATAAAGTAGGTTTTAAGGTCATCTTCTCATGCTTCAGCTGTGTTGGAAAATTCAGGGCTTACTGTAGTAGGATGGCTGTTGGTGGTGACATGTTGCCCTGGCTGTTGTTGTCTGTATTCTTACACTGACATTTAGACATGTAGATTTGGAGTGATTATAGATGCCAATGTCTGGTCTTTTGGGTGGTTGTTTTCTTCCTTGGTTTCTGTTTCCTCCCTTGTCTTCTGACTGCAGGGATCTGTGGTTGAGTATAGGGCCTTTGTCTGAGTTAAGGGTTGGACTTCTGATGGCCTGGATGGTCTCTGATCCAGCAAGGACTTGCTGCCCAAGATTAGGTTTGGATTTCTGACTCTGTGTGTGACCTCTGATCTGACTGTTCTGCCCAAATCCATGGGTCTCCACAAAAACCAACAAAGGAGACCAAGTCCCATATGTAAAAGCAAAGAGCCTTTATTTTAATCAAGTTTGCAAACTTGGTCTTTCCGCACGTCCAATGTATTGGAATATCTGGAGAGCCCGGAGAGCAATTAAATTGGGTTTTTATAGTAGTAAAGGTGGGGTGTTTGAGGTTCAGAACCCCTGTTTGGCTGATATTTGTCTAGGGGTGTCCTGGTGAAGTGCTGGCAGGTTTTTATTTACAGTGCTTGGAATACCAGGGATTTCCTTTGAATGGTCTGCTCTTGGATGGGGGTCGGGTAATCTCAGCCTGCCAGGCATTGTCTCAGTGTAAACTATTTAGACTCCAGACTCCACTTAAATTTATCATTGGCCAAAGTCCCAGGTGATAATGGTTGGAAGTAAAGAAACTTCCTTTGGATGACCTGGCCAGACTTAGTTTTTCGTGGCTGGCCCCCACACTGACCACAGGTCTACTGTGGTTCAAGATACTGACTTGGCTCTGGTAGAACAGGAGGCTTCTGCCTGGTCTTCAGGATGCCAACCTGGTCTCTGGTGTTCAGGATGCCAGTCTGGCTTCTGGGGTTCAGGATGCTACCCTGGCCTCCAGTAGAATAGGAGGTTTCTTCCAGAAGTTGGGCTGGGATATGGTGACAAGAAAAGGAGGGGCAGTTAGGGTTATTCTGGGTGGGTACAGGCAGGGTAGGGAGTCGGGTAGTGGCTCACCTGGTTTTCCGGGAGCTCGCTTGGGCTATGATGTGGTAGAAGGCTTCTGCTAGAGATGTGGGCCAGGATATGGTGACAAGGAGAGGAGAGATTGTGAGAGTTATGCTGAGCAGGCACAGACCAGGTCGGGGGACAGTCTTATCTGGGTTTCATGTTGCTGGCCTGGCCTCTGGTGGAGTAGGAGCTACCTTTTTTATTTTTTTTCTGTTTTTAATATTTAATTTCCATTATTAACTTGATTGAATTAATAAATACTTAGGAAATTAACAAGGTGTGTGTGTGTGTGTGTATGTGTGTGTGTGTATGTGTGTGTGTGTGAGTGTGTGTGTGTGTGTGTGTGTGTGTGAGTATGTGTGTGTACCCAATAAGATGAGCTGGGGAAGGAATAAGAGGGAATGTGGGTGGCCCTGGCTTTCCCCTTTCTCTGTGTCTTTGCTGGCACTGCAGACCAAACTCTTCACACCGCCATGCCTTCCTGGCTATGATGGATTGTATTCTTCTGAACTGTGAGCCAGAAGAAACCCTCCCTCCCTTTTTCTTGGGTATTGTGACAGTTACAGGAGAAATGATAAACTGGTGAGGTTACTTTAGAAAAAAATACTTAGACTGTTTCCAGGGCTCATGAATCAAATCATCTGATTTTACATTTTAATACATAAATTTATCATAAAACCCTTATCTCAGTTAAGGTTACTATTGTTGTGTTGAAACTCCATGACCAAAAGCAACTTGGGGAGGAAAGGGTTTATTTCACTCATACATGCATATTAGAGGTTATCATTGGAAATAGGTAGGGCAGGAACTCAATCAGGGAAGGAAGCTGGAGGCAGGAGCTGAAACAGAGACCTTGGAACAGTCATAGCTTACTTAGCAAGCTTTCTTACAGAACTCTGGACCAACAGTTCGAGGTTATCCCCACCTAAAATCAATTGGGTCCTCCCCCATAAATCACTAATTTAAAAAATACCATACAGGCCTGACTACAGCCTGTTCTTATGGAGGTATTACCTCAATTAATGTTCCCTCCTCTCAGATGACACGAGCTTGTGTCCAGTTGATATAGAACTTTCAGAACAACCCTGTTACATTAGGATTAGCAGTGCCAATTATACTGATAAAAATGAAAAAAGTTTTACAAAATGGAATTTTTGATTCTTAAAGGATTGAAAGAATGACTTACTGGTTAAGAACACCTACTGCTTTTGCAGAGGACCTAAGCTTGAGTCCCAGAACCAACATAGTCACAACAGCTTATAACTCCAGCTTTAAGGGGGCTCTGGTCATCTTGTGCGCATACCCTCACATGGACACACTTATGGATGCGTAAGTATAAAGAAATGCTTGAAAAATTAAGCAAATGTTGAAGTCACATCACTGAGATCACTAAAGTAGATATTAAAGTTAAGTTAAATGCAGAATCTGTCTTTCCAGAGTTCACAGTTTTATTTAATCTGGTACCACAGGGTGTGGAAGAAGCATAGTGAAGGTTATCAGAGAACACACGGGACAGAGAAGAGAAGTCGATTGTCACAAAGTTATGAAGTGTTAAGCTCGAGCATATGTCTTCGGGGTGTTTCCCAATGGGTCCATGATTGATCCAGGTCTCTTATAGGTGCTAGAATGTTCCCATACCACATAGTTCAATGCCATTCTTTCATGTGTTAAGGAACTGAAACCCCCAGGGGTTAGGTGATGGGTGTATCCAGTATTGGTGGTACAATAAGTGACAGGACCATGAATGTAATCTTAGCTTCTGTCACCTTTGTTTGTCCCTAAATAACCCTATAGAAATACATCTGAATAAACGTGAGAACGCAAAAGGGTGTGGGTCGAAATAAATGTTCATTTATTCTAAAGTAGTTGGTGTACAATTTTAAATAAAAGTTGATAGTTTAGAATAGTTAACAGATTCAATTCATTGCAAATGAGAACCTAGAAAAAGGAATAATTCTGCTTGGGTGGGGAGGACTCCCAGAGCAGTCCTCTTTGTGCACTATTGGATGAAGTCTTCTATGTGGAAGAGAATGCTTGAGTCACAACAAGAAACTGGGTAGTTTTAGTTTTGATAAAATTTCAGAACAGTGTTTCATAAATAAGTAAGCAAAATTATGCATTTTCCTATGTTATCTATCTCTTTTCTTTTAAAGAAAGCCAACATTTGAGGTAGCCCTAATGTTCCCATTTCACATGGGAGCCACTTTGTGAAGGCACAGAATACCGACTATTCATAAAAGGAAAGATCCAACTGATACCAACTGGTAGTTGATTTAGTGAAGGAAGACATGTGTTTATTGCTATCGTATATTGGCATTAGAGTTGCATGGAGTTAAAGGACAATGTCAAGCTGTGCTTGTGAGTTCAAATGCCTGAGTCTTTTTAAAATTAGCCTGAAAAAAAAAAAAACGCCTCAAAATAACAGGAGGTCCAGTTTCAATCTTGTTTATTTTTATAATGTTGACTTTCTCATATTAAAATTTTGGTGACAGCATACCCAGTCTCTGTTTTATTAAAACTTAGATTTCTTTTGTCATTAAAACTATAAATAGCAATAGCGGACCATATGAACTTTCTATTTTTGTCCCCAATGAGACTGAAGAGAATTGTTATGCATTGCATGAGACAGACTTAGAAACAGATCTAGCATATCTAATTTTTAAAAGCGCATCTGCGGTTTGATATTTAATGCACATGCTACAATATCTTGGTGAACATGTTTAGCCTGTCACAGAAATCTGGCAACAATACATAAATAGACTAAACTACCTCCCCTCAGCACGCCAGCATCACAACATACACATATTTTTTAAGACAAACATTGCTGGGGACTTGGAGAGAAGGTTCAGTGGGTAACGGCTCTTGCTGCACAAGTCTGGCGAGCAACAGCCATCCATCCCTGGAGCTCACATAAAGTGGAAAAGCAAGACGTGACTCCACAGATGTTCTTCTCTGCACGGATGCCTTTGCACACACAAATGTCCATCTCCCAGGCTAACATTTTTGTTAAGGTGAAATTTATTTCTGAGATATTATAACACCCCACAGCCTTGTTACTGGGTATATCTGGATGTCCCATTTATTTTAGGAGACTGCTCTCCCACTAAGCTATATCCCAATATATTTTTCATGTTTTTTCAAGATTATAGTTTCATTACTTTTTTTTCTTCCCTTTCCCCCTTCCAAACTCTCCAAAATATATCCGCTCCTCTGCCGTTCATTCATAGCCTCTTAATCTTTTTTTTTAACTAATTGTGATTTCACATATATGCATATACATTCCTAAATATAACCTGTTCATTCCATGCAATGCTACAGGTATGTTTATTTTCATAGCTGACACTTTAGTACTAAACAACCAATTGGTGTGCTCTTCTCCAGAAGGACCAACTCTCCTGATCACAGCTTTGCTTAGTTGACTTCAGTTCACTGTGTAGAGCCGAGGCCTTGTGGGTTTTTACCATCCAGTTTGGCAGGTCCCCTGGTGTCATCTTTGTTCAGCCTGCACTGGAGAAGCTCACACTCAGTCATGTTGGTGAGACTTTATGGGAGCAATTTTTGATATTACCAGGATACAAAATCTCACAGCAAGCTCCCTGGTCCTCTGGCTCTTACTGTTTTTTAGACCCCTTATCTGCAATGTTCCCTGAGTCTTAGGGGTGGGAGTATTTTGTAGATGGATTTATTGGTACTGAGCTCTGAACTCTGCATTTTTGATTGGTTGAGGTTTTCTGAAATGTTGTCTGTCTGTTGCAAAGAAAAGTTTTCTGGATGAGAGGTGAAGACTACACTTATCTGTACATGTAATGACAAATTTGTTCAGTGCCAGACAGTCAGCCCTGAAAATATACATATAGGTAACATTATGCAATCTGACCATGTTATAATTAGAATATATATACACATATACACATATATATAAACATATATGCATGATCAGTTAGTGACATAGGCAAAAAATTTCAAGAAGAACTGGATTGGGTTTATATGGGAGAGCTTGGAGATGGAAAAGGGAAAAAGGAAATGTAATTATATTACCATCTCAACGGTAAAAGTTAATAAATTGGTCTATAGTCCTCTAGGAATATTGTAAAATGTTCTAGAACAAAAAAAAATTAAACAATCTGTAAGTAAATGTTACTAAAAGCTTTTAATTCATCTATTGACTTCCTGGCATACATTTTAAATGGCACTTAGATATGATGGGTTTTAGAAAAAGGGCAAAAACATGAATTTGAGTAGATATACAGATTAGAGGATTTAGGAGGGGGCAGCGGTGAATATGATCAAAAAATTATTAAGAAGCTTGTTTAAATAAAGTCAAAATGTTCCAGGAAATGGGGCTGGAAAGAGTGCTTCTTGCTGTTGAATAGGACACAAGATTGGTTCCTGGTATCAAGATCTTCAGCTCCCAGCCACCTATAACTCCCAGCACCTTCCTCCGGACTCTCTGGGCACCTTCACTCACATGCATGTGTTTCCCCATCCAGGCATATGCACAAACAATTCAAAACGTAAGAAATATTTAAAGTCCAGGAAAATAGAGGTGCAGACAGGTTTCTTTTCTGGAAGAAGGGACTATGATGTAGCAGAAATCTATTTCCTTGGTTCAGAGATTTATTCAGAGAGTTGGGGAGACAGTCAGGAGGGGTGCTGACAGCATCAGTAGAAGGAGATGTGACATGCTCAAAAATGGCAATGGGTCCCGAAAGGGCTGAAGTAGATTTATTAGCATCAGACCTGAGCAACAGATGCACACTAGACAATACACAGAGAATGAGTACCAACCACCATAGTTTGTCTTCTTAGGTACCCATGTTGTGCTGGGATTTAGCTATTTCTATTGTCACCAATAACGGTGACAATATCCCATTGACTGGTTTGTCAACGCATACTCAAGGACTAGCATGAAGCTAGCATGTCCCTTCTTTCTAGAATGATAATATTATTTACAGTCCTCTCCTGAAGATCTAAATAACATGTAAAAGAGACATAGGGGAAAGATAATTAGGCATTTTCACAGGATTTTAGGATTGTCATAACTAGCCTGCACAGATACTTAGATTGCCATTTGAAGACTGCAATTAGACTTCCTGCTCCACTTTCCAATGTATAGATTAACTAAGCAATAAAGATTTGATCAGTTATAGAAAAACAAGAATGTCACTTTATATGATGATCTCAATTATGGTATACTTAAATTTGCAGTCCCAATGCACATGAAACAGCTTTAAGTGTTAACTTATATTATTAGCCAATTATTTGCTCAGATTTTCCTGTGATCTCTGTATGATGCTAATAGTGTTTCTGACAAACATGAAGCCCATAACTTTTATTATTACATAAAGAGTGATTGTTTTCGCAGTGAAATGGGTGCTCATTATATCAGTTACTTCTTTTTGTGACTAAACACCAAGAAGAAGAAATGTAAGACAGATCTTCTTAGATTTGTAGTTTAATATAGTCCATCATGGTGGGGAAGGCAGCATGACAGGGATGTAAAGAGACTGGTCCCAGTGTGTCTCCAGTCAAGAAGAAAAGCATGAACAGCCAGGTCTGAACTAATAAGGGTGTGAGGTGTCTGGGTATGTGCCCATGAGTGCAGGTTTCTCCTGAGACCAGGAGAGGGCATTAGATCCTCTGGAGCTGGAGTTTAAAAAGGGCTCTCAAACACTAAGCCACATCTCCACCCCCAACAAGTTGCTGATTTCATTGTTATTTAAAAAATAACTAGTATATATTGGAAGTCACAAGGAGGTAGACAACTTGAGTAAGAGGGTTAGGAGAAGTGGTCTCAAGTTCGGGAGATTGTAGATTAACAAGTATGTTCAGAATGATTTTACATACTTAAAAAAATAGATACAAACCAAAACTTTCTAGAAGAGACAGATCTTATGTAATTGCTGATGTTCTATGCAAGCATTATAAATAGAGATTTTAGGACCAAAATGAATTTTTTTATGCTTGAAGGGAAGAAAAGTCAACTTCATATTTAATATTTAATGTTTAGAATATAATATAAATAAAATAAACATTTTATATTTGATAATATCAATATAGTAATGTTATTACTATACCTAAAACACCAACATATAAGCACATATGTATAGATATTTAGCCTGATATTTGTGTCAGAATGGAAGGGGTGTCAGGCACTATTTTCTGTTTTCCAAATACAGTGTAGCCAGCAAGTGTTCTTAAATGACCAAAGTGTATAAAGAAGGGGCAGGCACCATATGGCTATGAAGAACTGTGATTTACTGCTGGCTCTGACATTCCCATTTCAGAGACTGCGGGGAGAAAACTGAACATCTCTGAATCCCACGGCTTTCATAGAACCCTTCTGTCAGTACAATCTCTCAGTTCAGTTCTTTTGACTCAAACATTATAAGTTCTAACATGGTATAAACTTTCAGTTTTGTGTTTCTAAGAATGAGCACGAGGTGAGAGCATTTATAAACATGAAGATAAGTTAACATATAAGTAGCATATTTTAAAAGTTTGTAACATGTATTTATGTCCTGGTGGTTTTATGTCAACTTGACACAAGCTAGAGTTTCTGAACGGAGGGAAGCGTCATTGAGAAAAAAATCCCATAAGATCTGACTGTAGTGCACTAATCAAGAAACTCGTGGTTGATGGCAATGGGCCCAGCTCATTGTGAGTGGGGACACTCCTGAGCTGGTGGTCCTGGGTTCTATAAGAAAGCAGACTGAGCAAGGCAGGGGAAGCAAGGGAGCAAGCAGCTCCACCCTAAATGACCTCTGCATCAGCTCTTGCCTCCAGGTTTCTGCTTGAGTTCCTGGGTTGACTTCCTCCAATGATGGACTGTAATCTGGAAGTATAAGCCAAATAAACCCTTTCCTCCCCAGGTTACTTTTGATCATGGTGTTTCATCACAGCAATAGTAACCCTGACTAAGACAATCTGTGTTTCAAAATTGCATGAAGGGTTGAGTTTTAAAGCAAAAGGTTAAATATTCAATGTTACATAGGATTTTTTGCTTTTGTTTTTTTGTTTTTGCTTAGTTTATGACTGAAATTTATCATAGATATTTATATATAGATAAAACACTATGTGTACAGGGTTCAGTAGTAACTGCAATTTCAAGTTTGCTCTGGGGTCTTGGAATACATTTTTACATTCTTTCTAGATGGATATAGGGAAATTGCTGCATTTAAAATATTAATAGTCTAACATTCAGTTATATTACCTATAGAGGTACTCATGTGCTTTTTTTCTAATTCATATGTTCTTTACTCTGTATTCTCCTTTAAATTATTCATACATTCATGAATTTCTTCCCCATTCCATCAACTACATGCAAGAATGTGTAGCTCCCACTAATTTTTCACTAGTCTGTGAAAGCACATAATCTAATAGGTGTGTCAAACTTGCTGCTTTCTAAAGGCACAGAGAAATGAATGTGGCCCAACACAAAAGTATTACTTAAAATATTGTGAAATGTTCTTTTTTTAAATTAATTAATTAATTAAAGATTTCTGCCTCCTCCCCTCCGCCGCCTCCCATTTTCCTCCCCCTCCCCCAATTAAGTCCCCCTCCCTCGTCAGCCCAAAGAACAATCAGGGTTCCCTGACCTGTGGGAAGTCCAAGGACCACCCACCTCCATCCAGGTCTAGTAAGGTGAGCATCCAAACTGCCTAGGCTCCCACAAAGCCAGTACGTGCAGTAGGATCAAAAACCCATTGCCATTGTTCTTGAGACAGAGTTTCTCCGTAGCTTTTGGTTCCTGTCCTGGAACTAGCTCTTGTAGACCAGGCTGGCCTCGAACTCCCAGAGATCCGCCTGCCTCTGCCTTCCGAGTGCTGGAATTAAGGGCGTGCGTCACCACCGCCTGGCGTGAAATGTTCTTAAATGAAGTTTTGTAACTTGATTATTTCAATTCTTGAGCATAAATGTTAAAGATGACTATGTCGTGTGATAATGTTGAAGGACTGAATATGCCCATAGAACATAAACTATAAATAGCTAGCTTATTAGAGACCTGATGAGATTTATTTAGTCATTGTATTTTTGCAAAACAACACGGTAAACTTTGGATATTTTACTTACCTTCTTTTGTGCCATTAAGCACACATACATTATAGTCTAGTCTCTACTTTACATATGGATATTCTATGTACATATAACGATACAGATACCTTTAAAAATTTTTAATTACATTTGGGGCTAGAGAAATAGCCCAGTGGTTAAAAGCACCTGTTGCTTTTCCAGAGGACCTAAATAGTATTCACAGACCCCCACATCAAGTGGCTTCACTAGCACCTGTAACTCCAGCTTTGACATCAGCACTTGTGTGCACACACCCACATGCAGGCATTTCTCTACACACAGAACTAATAAAAAGAAATCGTTAAAGCATTTAATTACATTTATTTGTTTATTTATTTATTTATCTATGTATGTATGTATGTATGTATGTATGCATGTATGTATGTATGTGTCTATTTGTATGTGCGCTGAGGTGTGGGTGCCCAGAAGACAAGCAGAAGGAGTTTTCTCCTTCCACCAGGTGAGTGCTCTAGACAGAACACAGGCTGTCAGGCTGGGTCATCATCTCAGCAGCGCCAAGCACGTGTGTATCAAACTAAAATAATCCATTGCATTTTGATTTAGTCAGCCAAAGCCTATGCAATTTACCTACTTATTTTCCTTTTATTTTTGCCCCTCCTCTGTTTCTGAATTTTTGTTTTGTCAACTAGGGTCGTTTTCACTGTGTCTGCCAAATGTCCCTTAAATAGATTTTGTTAGTATGTGCTGGCTTAGAAATACCTGGCTTTTGTTGAGGGATGTTTTTGTTGGTCGGCTTTGTTTTTAAGATTCTTCAGTTTTTATTTTCATGTTTATATGTCTGCTGTGTGTGTGCAGATGGCTGTGAAGGCTAGAAGAGGTGGTAGAGCTCTTGGCGCTGGAGATATCTGCAGACAATAATGGTGGACGACTCATGCTCAGTCCTCTGTAAGGGCAACAAGCTCTCGTAACATCTAAGCCATCTCTCCAGCCCCTGAGAAAGTATTGTTTTATCTTTGGCTTTAAGAACAACCTTGTGGGAGGCCGTGATCTGAAATTCTAGGGAAGTTATTTATTTCAAAATCTTCAGTGATTTTTTTTTTTTACACTGTTGTCTGGCTCACATCATTTATGTTAAGAAACACACAATCAAAACTAGCCGCTCATTAGAAATTATAGCTTTTCCCACCCCTATATGATTTTATTTCTTACGTTTCTACTTGTGATTGCCCCTTTTGGCTTATATTCTTGAATTTTGACTTTTATATCTTTCATCAGAACAAGCTGGCCTCAAACTCACAGAAATCGGCCTGCCTTTGCCTCTCGGGTGCTGGAATTAAAGGCATTCGCCATCACTGCCTGGCATAATAGCTTTCATCAGACTCGGAAAAACATGAGCCACGTTGTCTTCCCCCACGTTATTGATCTATTTTCTACTTTCTAATATGAAAACTCTAATTACTCACAAGTGGTATTTTCATTTTGTCTCAGATAACTCTATTTTGTCCTGATCAGTCCTCACCAGTTTTACCAGTTTTTCCTTCTACTGTATGTAATTTGCTATTAATTTCCATTTATTCTGTTTCTCTCTCTCTCTCTCTCTCTCTCTCTCTCTCTCTCTCTCTCTCTCTCTCTCTCTGTGTGTGTGTGTCTACTCCTAAAGTTTCCACTTGATCATTGTTTATATCATTCAATTTTTGTTAACACACACTTCATCTCTTTCTTGGCTTTAGATCCTTAATTATGTTAACTTTGAGATTTTCAACTCCAGCACTTCCACTGACCACTCTTTCTAGAACTGGACAATACCACTTCATACTTCATTGTTCTATCTCTACCAGACAGAGTTCTCTTATTTCACAAGTAACACTACTCTGATTCTCACCACTTGAAGCATCATCTAAATGCTGGTCTATCCGTAAAATTTACTTGAAAGTTAAAAAGCTTATACAAAATTTTCTGTATGTTCTTTCCTAATTTTATAATGCCACTTTTGGGGACATTTTGGAATATCCCTAATAATAGGCTTTATGCTGGATACTGTGGGGCTCCTTTATCTAAATTTAGTATTCAAGGCAGTGCAATTGAGAATAAAAGCTTAATGGCACCTCGGTGTCTCTTTGGTGGCTCTCTTTGTGTTCAACAAGCACCGCTTGAATGAATAAATGTGTTCTTTGGTTAATTGGTTTGGAAATTCAGACGAAGAAACCAAACTCATATCCCTTCTGGTGAAGGGCTAATAGGAAATGGCAGTTGGCTGAATTTAGGGATTAAGGAGAATGAAAGAGATGAGGAAAAGACAATTACTATGCTCTATGGAGCAATTAATATATATCTTATAGTTTTCCGAATATTCCATATTAATTATTTGAGGAAATCTTTTCAGATCCACCACATGTAGGCATTTAGAGTAAGATTAAGTTACTTACATGAAAGTATCAAAAGTTGGCCTCAAACTCAGCTCTCTCTGATTCTAAAGCTTATAGCCATGCATCTAAGATGCTAAGACAATAGACATAAGACTAAAGATGCTGTAGCCTTACCTGTATTTTTATGTCACATACATATGGCAGAAATCATTTTTGTTACTAGAGGTTTAATTGTCCTTTGGTGCTGTCTCTGCTGAAGAAAACATCTACTTTTTTACACAAATCCTAACCGCTAATCAGTACACAATATAAAAGGTTATATGCAATTTGTGCTAAGGCTAGCTTCTTTATTTTTTAGGAATAAGGTTGAAAATGTAAATACCCATACTAAGTGTGCATAGTTATATATGTGCATGCTCGGAAAAGAATGCTTTTCCTTCCCATAACAGATAAGTCAGGCATCCTTTCGTGCGTCTAGCACCTAAATATATCAAGATTTCCAGGACTGGAGCAAAATATTCTTGCTTCTCCTTTGAATGACACCTCAGTGAGTGAGTATTGTTATACCCTTTGCCAAAAACAAAATTCTAAAAATTACCAAGGAAATCTTATTTTATATATACAACCCCAAAATCCCAAGGATTAGAGAGAGAAGGGCTGGAAAGAATTTAGCAGGATAAACAGAGCAAAGTGAGCATTTCTTCTCTCACCAGCTGGGGTTCTGCAGTAGACTGCTCTTTGGCGATGGGCCACCACAGAACCCTCTGGTTCTCACACCTTCTCCTAAGGCCTTTGCTTGTTTCTGCAGCTACTGCCATTTCTGGGGCTTCTTGCATCCACCGCGCACCTCCACCGCGCACCTCCACCGCGCACCTCCACCACGCACCTTGTCAAATGAGGACTTGCACACTAGCTTTCCCTGTTGCCTACCACACTCTCCTCTCCTACTCCAGCTGTCTCTGCACGTCAGTCCCCTTCCTCGCTCAGGTTTTACTCAAATGTGCTCTTCCTGTGAGGTCTCCTGGAAATCCTTCATATAAGAGAAACTAGCTATGCCTGGCCCAGCCTGGGAAGCTCTGCCCCATTCCTGCTTATCTTCTTCTCTTGCACATGTCACTTTCTGACACCATACGTATCATTCCCTTACTTCTGCAATACTCTCTGCCTTGCCCCTTGTTATATAAACTCTGTAAGGGTAGAACGTTCATTTTGCTCAGGTTTGGATCTCTAAGACTACAACAGAGCTTAGCACATGGTAGCACTCCATAAATATGCATTGAAGTTCATGTTGAATGTACATTAAGAAGACATTTGTGAGGATTTCAGATCTTCTAGCCATTAGGAGGTAGCTGTTCACAAACCTAATCCTACAGAGCACTGTCCTGTGTTTATTCAATCTAGAAGATCACCACAAAACTTTGAGACTGGATAGTCCAAAACATTGATAAAAGACATGGAATTATCTTTCTTTAAAAGACCTTTCCCATCACTGTTTATGTTGGGATCGTGTAGTGCTGTCTATTTTGCTAATAGCTGTTTCAAAATAAACAAGTGTAATTAAATAATTAAAAATATTTTTGAATTGGGATTTACTTGTGTGTGTTATATGTATCATGATATATGTAAAATTCTATAGCAGTTGAACATTTTCAGTGATTATTTGATGAAGAGAGATTCTATTTTCTCTTGCGCCTCCAATTAAAACAGAAAGCCAAATGCTTCACCCTTGTAAATGAGCAAGGTATTAACTGAAGCCAGCTGCAAATTGTAAATGCTCCTGTTTTATCAAGAAGCCAGCTTGGGCATGCGTGTTCCTTGATACTGAATAGCATTTGATCTCTTTTGTCCATGCCCTCCAATGTTTTTATAGTACACAACCTTTCTTTATAGGGATTCCTTAAGCCCAACGATGTATTCAACATTCTCTGAGGAAAGCACACACAGACATTCATTCTAGAAGGCCATTCTTTTTACACTGAATGTGATAACACAATCCAGAGTTGAGGATATCGGATTCACTATAAAAAAGTATCCACAATGATGATAAAGTCATTTAGGTGGGGGCCAATATGAAACCATTGATAAATCTGACAACAGTATTAAAGACCATGGCATCACCTTAAATATGCACCAAGCAGAACCTAGAACAGGAGACTCAATTTGGCTTAGAGGACAGTCATGCTTGCAAACATCCGGGGAGTTATTTTAGAACTGTAAGACACACAACTCAGTAGCATAGATATGAAGGAGTGATAACGTCTGGAGATAAAGGGAGAATACTGACAATATTTGCAGACACTTACCCCAGAACAACCATCAGGCCTCTGGCTGATCCACCGCTACTATGTCCCAAATCTGGCTCCTAGAAATAACTCCTAAATCTAAAGGTAAGTAGAGCAGGCTCTATAGCCTTTGACATTCTTTTACCAAGTTATCTGCTTTAAATATTTGGCTCTTATGTTGGCATCTATGTCTATTGTCTTATTATAATGTTCATAAAGCTTCCTTTCATTCTTGAAAGTTGTCCATGTTTGGAAAAAAATGACTATCTGACCACCATCTTTAAACCCTCTATGTACAATCAAGTGAAAAGCGTCTTTGTCACAGAAGCAGAATCATCTCAGAATTTTTTTTTTTTACTGCAGATCACACCCTTGGAATGACACAACGAGAGACACAGAAATCTGTACAGTAGACTGACTTTGATCGTTTAAAAAAAACCACTTGTTTTGCTTATAAATAATCACAAAATTATATTTCCATATAAACTACTTCAAAAAACCACCAATTTTTACTTTACCTTGTTTATATGAAGCCTGCTGGGATCTTAATGTTAAAATATACATACTGAATACTAATTGTTCATAACTGGCTTATTTTCATCTTTTCTTAAAATAAACTCAGCCTCTCAAACATTCTGGGATCATTAAATAAATGAAGACATGTTAGGAAAATGATCTATTTCCCCCCCAGTGGTTGCACTAAACGTCTAGGAGATCTGGGTTTTGTGTAGGGCAGGACCACTACAAGAACAGTAACGAAGGTGCCGGGCTGTCTGGAAGCTGAGCTCTTCAGGACCCAACCAAGTACTAAAATGTACCTCAATAGAATTTTGCCAAGTCTTATGCAATCAACTTTATTTTTAAAAAATCCCTAAATACTGGATTAGTATGTTATTTTAAAGTTGACTTATTTCTCTAAGACCATAAAACATCTATAAAACACAAAGCTTAATTTTATTTTTCATTTCTGTATATGTGCAAGAGTCTCTGTGCTGATAATTACGACTCATGAACAGCAAAAAGGTTCATTGCTTAAGATCTTTTTCTGGAATCCTCTTCCACTTCTCCCACCATCTCCTTCTCCTACTTTCATCTGTCCAGCGTGATTAGAAAAAAAGAATCATTTGGGGCTATTGGCACTCCAGTTGAAGTTCAGGGACTAAGAAGAGCTATTAATAGCCTTCCTTCTGTGGGAAAAACAATCTGGTTCCTTTGCAGCCCTCACTCCTTCAGTCTGGTTAATATTGGAGAAGTTCATGAGATTCCGGCTCACCCTTCCTCCCCTGAGACCTACCCACTTCAAATGTGATAATAAATCTCTCAGAATGGCTCTATACCTACCCTTGGTACTCTAATGCAAATTGTAACACCTGACATATCTATTGTTTTAGATATTGTATCCTCTATTCATTTTCCTGAAGGCTGGAATAGCTTTTAATTTAATTTTTTAATCGAATAATTAAAATGTTCTCAGATGAATGGATAAAGAAAATGTGACACATTTTTTTTACAGTGGAATATTACCTAGCTGTTAAAAATGAAATTATGAAATTTTCATGTAATTGGATAGAACCAGAAAAAAATTATGGTGAGTAACGTAATACATATCCAGAAAGAAGACAAATAGAGTATGTATTCACCCATAAGTGGATATCAGCTGTTAAATCTTTGATAAGCAGTCTGCGTATCAAAAGAAGTTAGGTATAAAGTAAGGACTAGAGAGGAAACCTGAAACTCTAGGAAACCCTAGGAAGGAGAAATAGAATAGAAAGGTATGGATGGATTGGGGTTGGGTGGGATGGGAGGATGAAATGGGGTGGAGGAAGAAAAAGGGAAGAAAGAAAGAGTACAGAAAGGGACAGCTAAAACTAAGGGTCATTTGGAGGATCATATAGAAACCTAATACAGTAGAGGCTTCCTAAATTATACACTTACATGAAGAAGATCTAAATGTTATAACTGCAGAGACAGACCTCAACTAGATATCTCTCATCACCATACGAAGCCTCCAGTTTGAGTGATAGGCTACCTCTCATTGTATTGTTGGCCAAAGGGGCCCATGGGAACCCCCCAAACATTCCAGCTTATGTCCAATACTATTGGTTGCTCTCCACAAATTGATGGCAAGGCCCTATTGCTGAAGACAATACCTATACAGCTAATTGAACATGAAGAAGTTGAACTGGTGCCTAACTAGAACTTTCAACATTGCTGTCCAGAGTTCATGGTGCTGGAAAATACTCTGTGTGCTACCAGAGAATAAAGCAATCACCATCCTAGCTACAAACCCTGTGGTCTACACTGGTGACCTGCAGGTCAGATGCACTGGTGCAATAGTGACACAAAGCTTATAGGAGTAACCAACCACTATCTGGTTGGATTTAAGTTCCATTCCATGAGATAGAATTCACCCAGGGTAGAAAAGAACCTGAGACTAGGCAGTCCAGGGATCTAGGAGAAAACCAGTTATTACTATTCTGCTAAAGGAGATCAGCAATAAAATCTAGACTCAGATCAGTGCCTTGCTCAGCCATGATTAAAGAAGCTTCTTCCTGCAGTAGATGGGAACAAATACAGAGACCCACAGATGAACAATGTACAGAGAGTAGAGACCTTGAAACACCCAATCCTAAATGGATTGTCTGTATTGAGTCTCTTCATTCTTGTCCTTGGGAACTTTGAAGAAGGGGAGATAGAAAGATTTTAAGAGACAATGGGGATAGAAGAGTACAAGGAAATGAGGCCTCCTAGACACAACAAGACTGAGGCACATAGAAACTCGCAGGGACTAATGCTGATTGGCCAGTAGCCAGGCAGGAAAGATAGGTGGCATGGCCAGACTAGGAGAATTCTGGGAAGAGGAAAGGCTCAGTCTGCAGTCACCACCCAAATGCAGAGGAAACAAGATGAAAATGCTGCACAGAGAAAAGTTCCAAGTCATGTGGCTAAACATAGATGAGAATTACAGGTTAATTTAAGTTGTAAAAGCTAGTTAATAATAAGCCTGAGCTAATAGGCCAATTAGTTTATAATTAATATAAGCCTCTGTCTGTTTGTTGGGACTGAACGACTATGGGACTAGGCAGGAGAGAAACTTCAGTCTACAGTCAAGGATCTCTACAGGCTTGTTATACAAGAGCACTAATGTTCACGAGGGCTCCACTATCATGTTCTGATAACTGCTCAAAGGTCCAAACTTCTTGGACCATCTCTATGAAGGGTTAGAATTTCAGCATGAAGTGGGCAGGTCACACACATTCCGGCTGTAATTTTCTGCTTTGTCTGGGAGCAGACTCCTGAAGCAGTCCACATCTCTAGGGCTGGGGTGATGACAATACAGCAGAAGCAGTTTAACAGTGACCACACTGAGATGGGATGACAATGAGGGGACCTGCTAGGCAGTTAGTGAGACAAAGCCTTTGAAAAATAATGTGCTTAGGAAATTTCAGTGTGGCTATCCAAAACACTAAAGCTTATGTTGAGGTTTCAAGAATGAAACAAACATGGGCCTGGTGTAGCAGTGCAGACATTTAATTCCAGCACTAGCAGGTGAATGTCTATGAGTTCCAGCACAGTTATGGATACATAATAGGATGACCCTTTCTCAAACAATGACAGCAACAACAACAAAGCTGAAAGTGGGGTGTGTAAATAAAACAGATCTATGTAGAAAAAGGAAAAAAAGAGCTGTGGTTTTTGGCTAACACTTGAAGTGACTTAGAACGTGTATAGAGTAATTAAGTCTCATAATTTTTCACTTGTTGCATGACCACTCCTGATTACTTGGAAGGGGTTCTATAAACATACTATATTTCAGATAGGTAAAAAACAGGCTTGTGGTAACATTATTTGACAGCAAGGATTTTTTGAATATTGGAAAGACAGGGAATTCTGTCATCCGTGATCGAGAGCAGAGTCTGGCCTAATTTTCTTACTTTGTCTTCATGCCTTAGCTGAGTACTCAGCTGGGAAATGCTCTTTACCCAGTTTGCTGTCTTGTAACTCTCGTTCTTTATTGGAAATAGTTAAAGCACATTGCAGCAGGGCATCTGAGTAAATAAAATAACACTAGCTCCATTTAACACCATCCCCAGTTTTGCATTCCTTGAGATGATTTGCTGGCTCAGGGTGTAGCTCTGTTTGTGGTATTCTTACCTAGAATATGGAACCCTGGCTCCAGTGCCTATCACCACAGGAAACAGATTTTGGTGGCACCTGACGCTGATCTGGCTCTAAAGTGAGAATAATAGCACAAGAAATCCAAGGTCATCATGGCCTACACAGTTTGAAGCCAGCCTGAGCTACATGAGATGTAAAATCAATTTATTCTTAGGCAGGACTGCTTTGCTGACTTTATGTATTTTCTTTTTTGTAACATTTAGTGAGGAACGGGCTGTAAGTTTGTCAGGGCTTGTGGGCCTCTGCTTCTCTTGAATGCCTGCTGATCCAACCCCCTGATGGTTGTAACACTGAGAGGCAACGTTCCAAGAAGGTCTGATGGAAGTTGCTGAAGAGAAGGTCCTATATCCTAGTGAGGTGACACCTGGCTGTGGAATGGGACAGGCTTGCACAAAAATCTTCACCCTGCCTGTGATTTGTTCACAGCCCAGGGCCTGCACTGTCTGAGTAGGACAATGGAGCCACTGCACATTCTAAAGAACCAAGTATAGAAAAAACTTAGCATCATGAACAATACTTGATGAACTCTCTAGAAACACAATTTTGATTTTATGATTCTTATTGATCAAGCTAAATAAGTTCTGAGTGAAAAACAAATGCCCACTGCAAAGAATTTTCAGGGAAAAGAATCACAATATTGTGGACACAAACCTAGCTAATATATAGGCAGTATTGTGCCAATACTGAGATATTATTAAAATTATTTTGTAGGTGGGATAAACTGCTTAAAAATGTTCATGAATAACAAGAAAGTTCAAATAGAGAGTATTTTATCCTTTAAGAATTGTAACTTAGGAAGAAGTAGGGCTATGTGGAGAATGCCGGCAGTTGGGAGGTAGAGGCAGAACTCAGCTTTGTGAATTGGAGGTCACCATGGTCCTCAGAGTGAGTTCCAGAACAGCTAAGGCTATGCAGAGAAACTCTGACTCAAAAAAAAAAAGATAAACAAACAAAAGAGTAATAAGAAATCAAATGGTATTATATTCTAATTTTTATAGTGGAAATTAATTTTGAATTAGGAAAGAGTAAAGATTACATACAATGGTGTTTTAAACTAGTGGCAGTCCTGTCTTGATGTATTGCTGTCCTCATAATCCCTATACTCTAGAGGCTTTTTTTTAAGGTAAGAATACTTTGCCCAGTGATTTTACCAGTGGGGTAATATAATTCCCTCAGCTAGAAGGGAAAAAAATGAGCCTATGATTTTTTTCATATACTCAATCCATAATTGTCATCATTAAAAATTGTATGTCCTTGGTTATTTGGCCTCTTCCAGACATACAGGTGTAGAAATATGTGAGAAGCCGGGCAGAGGAACACAGATTGTCACTGAAGCAGCATCCTACACATGCTGTACAGAGGGAGGGGGGGTTTGTATACGTGGAGGGTGGCAGGAAGGGAGTCACGCTAACTGTGTCACCTAAATAATCCCTGACTGATTGGCAGAATTTCAGTGGCTCTTCCACGTTTTAGCAGGAGTCGGCAGGGTGAGTGAGCATTAGACACGCTCTGCTTGTGGTTCCAAGTCACCGAATCTGATTCTGATTGAGGGAACAGGTAGAAGTAGATTGGGGTGGTAGAGTTTACTCCCTTGAATTCCAGGGGAAAGGATTTAAATCTGCAGGAAACAAGAAACCTCACGTTCTCATCACAAGAGACATATGCCCTCACCCTCTGTTGATGTTGTTGGCAAACATTTATTGATGAAATGATAAGCTTATAACTTCACAAATTGAGAAGTCCAATGCCTGCCCCAGAACTAAGGATCAATGATCTGGAACTGTAGTTATTCAGATCAACAAAAAGATGGTGGTAATTCATCTACTACAATTTTAAGAACTTGACGTCCACAAGAGAAGATGGTCTTCTCTGATGTGTCTTCATCCCTTAGACCCCCTTTGCTTGTGATGCTTTGCATGTTCTCTAAATGTTGTAATTAAACATGTGAGTGTGTGTTCTTACCAAATGGCAAACACCAAGGAGCAGGGCTACATTAAACCTGCCTCTGGATTTACAATCCATTTGAAATATATGTTAAATGTTCTGATGGCTTGATAGATAACCCATTCATTTCCTAATGAATTCACTAGACGAAGTTTAAATGAACCAAGTTACATTTGAATTTATATCCAAAATGCTCTTATTTGATTTTTTTTGATACAGTGTTTCTCTATAGTTTTGGATCTTGCCCTGGATCTAGCTCTTGTAGACCAGGCTGGCCTCGAACTCACAGAGATCCTCCTGCCCCTGGCTCCTGAGTGCTGGGATTAAAGGCATGTGCTACCACCGCCCGGCTTATTTGATTTTTTTAAAAAATACTGACAAGGCCAGTTTTTTGAGTCCCATAAGACCACAGCGTTATCAACATGCCTGAGACAGAACAACACAGACTGTTGTGCATTTTACATTTTTATTATAGCAGAGTTGCATGTGCACTGTAGAAACTTTATATGCTACAGATAAGCAAAAGAAGGAAAATCCCTATAATCCTACCCTCAAAATAGCCAGAGTTACTGTTTTATAGGAATTTACAATGCAATTGACACCTTCCCCACCCTGCTTTATTTTTTTTTTTTTTCATTTGAAATGCATGTGGCTAAGTTGTCCTTTAGCAAGATTGAGCTATCCTATACTTCTCGAGTTGTGGAGCATGCTCTTTGCTTCTACCAACATCACTCACAATTACCAATATTCAATCCTGGCAAAAAAGGTGAAAGAAAGAATTTTTAAAAATGAATGTGTATTTCTTCTAAAGCTAATGAGGTTAAATATTTCATCATGAGTTTATGGCATATATATATTTCTGGGTAATTTGTCTCTTGGGGTCCCCCCCCCGGTGACTAATTTTCCTACCCTGGCATGTCACTCTGTTGCTCTTAAATTGTTTTTGAGAACTTAGCGCATGTTGCTAAACTGTCTCCATGACTCGGCCAGTCACTTGTGTTTTATCATATTTCCTTTCAGTGTCACTGATCCTAGGAAGAGGGATGAAGAAACCAGGAGAAAGATGCAGCTGTGCTCCCTCCCCCATCGCTTGTAAACCGAGTCCACGTCATAAGCTATAGATTCTTCCAGGAAAGGAAGCAAAGAGAAAGGCGAACAGCGGAATATTAATTTCTATGTGACAAGAATTTTTCAGGAACAGTGGCAAAACAAGACTTTAAAATCAGCAGATGCCTAGCCTGCTTTGGATGATTTGTGAGAATTCAGAGTTGATATGAATAAAAATGGCGTAATGTAACAACTGGTCTAGAAAGGAGTATAATGGGAAGGACATTTGAACAACGACCAGTCAGATTTGGCAATTACAGCTAACAGTGAGTTCTGTTCATCCACTATGGATGCATTGAAGTATTTCCATGGGACATGCATGAAAGTCATGTATGCCTGTGCCCTGAAAAGTCAATGAAGAATGAACACTTTCATGTTTTGGTAACTAAGAAATTAGCTGGAGGCAATGCTGGAATTCTTTCTTCTAGGAAGAAATGGAAACTGTGAAGGAGAAAAATAAAAGAAACAACAAAGGAGAAAAGAAGTGGCTTGGCTGGGAGTACAGATGCAGAAAATAAGGGAAACTGAAAGACGTTGAGACGGGAGCCTTAACAGAAACACATTGTATACATTTAATCTGCCCAAAGTATCAAGATAGGTTGAATGTGTCTAGTTTATGTAAGCAGAGCATACAAATATGAAGATTTAAGATACTTCAAAAGAAACTTGTCTCTCATGGGTTACAAATAGTGAACTGTGTCTTCTATGAGTCATACATGTTGAAAGTAGGTTGTGATTTTAAATCTTAAAGATTTGAGGAGAGAGAGGGGGAGAGAGGAAGAGAGAGAGAGAGAGAGAGAGAGAGAGAGCTGGATGTGACAAGTTCTATAGCTTGCTGTGGGAATTTAGTCATTTTAAATTCCTGGGCTATTTTCAGAGACGTCCCCCTCCCCCAGCAGCTTCAGAGTCAAGGGGACCATTTAGAGTTGTATTTGACTTTGATAAATCAAAGGTGCTTGGTTTAATTGTCTTTCTACCTAAGGTCACTTTAAAAGTCAACAAGAAAATTGATAAATTGGTAGGGATCATAAAACCAGTCTAGATTCAAACCATTTCCTGGAGGGAGGGAGG
>NC_022028.1:12517888-12528589 GCF_000317375.1 Microtus ochrogaster | reverse complement strand
GTCAGGTGTGTCTAGGAACAGAGAAAGTAGCTGATGATAGTGTTTTAAACTTACTTACTTGTTTCCGATGGTGTCCAAAATTTTGTTGGTTCAGTATTATATGTAACAAAATGAGAATCATGACATAGAAACAAAACTGTGCTTAGTTCTTTCATAAACGCTAAAGGTTATGAAATTATTGAAACAGTGGAGTCAAAATTGTGGATGTCTTGCCATATAGCTTTAAAGTTTTCTTTTAAGGAGTTTGAGTAGGATGCAAATACCTGATTTTAGTAGTTTGTAAAACCCGGGCATAAAAAGAGAGCAAATTTAAACTATAGTTGACAAATGGGAAAGCCAGTGAAATAAGAATACTTGAGCAAATGGAAAGGTTCACCAGAAGCCCAGGAAAGACTTATGAATCGTGTCTCCAAATGGTCACCCCGGCCGCTCGACTCGTGATAGCCTCCTTCTTTGGCCTCTTTCCAGAGTCAACCAAAAATTGGTAACAGAAATCACACAGGGAGGAGACACATCAGAGGGCTTGAAATCCCGACAGAAACGTGGTTCGTGGGACTCTGAGAACTCTCAGACTGGTCAGTGTTTTCCTCAGGGTCACAGGTGGGTTTAACACCCACCAGTTGATGTTGTAATGGTCTCCCTCCGATGAGGTGAAAATGAGCTTTTAAAATTCGTTCTGCGCATTTTTTTTAAAAAATCTTTGCCACCTTGATTTTATGTATACGTTAGTTTGTGACCCTCAGTGCATGAAGCTTATGCCCATAGTTCTGAGGTAACATTTTCCTGATTTCCATCATTATGGATCAATAATACATCTTTAGCTCCAACTGTGTCAAGACATAACTTAAAAAAAAAAAACTCATTAAATGTTCTCTATTCCTTGGCTTAACCTTCCCAATTCTAGAATTTAAAAAGTCACACACACTATATGTATATAAATATTTTTATACATCTACTATAAATATAGATCTGAAAATACATATATACTTTCTGTATACTTGCTGCTATACCCACTCCCTCCACATATCAAAAGAAAACTCAAAGAATTAAAAGATCAGTGTTTATAACGTCACTCCATGGGAGGATTATGTATTTAACAGTCACAATATACCTTTATGCAAACACAAACCTACATACAGGATAGTGATTAGAACTCGCGCCAACTCGATTAACTTTAAATAAACGCCAGACAAGGAAGTGAAAAATAAAATATACATGATACCCTTTTTATTTTTAGCTCAACTGTTAAAAGGGCAATTATCTACCTGTGAACGTACGCCACACATTGTACTTTGAGGACTCTTCATAGTCAGAAGTGTGAAAGGGTCTGCCTCCAACTGTCATTGCTTCTATGATATTGCTATTAAAACAGAAGCCTGAAAGACCTAATTCCCAGCTCTGTGTGATCAAGGAAAACCTGGGCACGAGTTGGCTGAAGACTGTCTTGCGGAGTCCTCCGTGCTCACCGAGTGGGAGGGTCACAGTGGAGGGACGAATAAGGGCAGAGATGCGTCCCGCTTCCACTTGCTGGGAGCTGGCGCGGGCCACTCCGCGGTGGTGCGGCAGCCCTGTCCGGACTCCACCGCGCCTCCCAGGGGCTCCGACACCAACCCAAGGTAAGCTGCTCAGCTCTACCACTGGCCGTTTTGCTTGATGTCGCCCACACTAGCCCGGTCTCTGTCATATGCTGTGTTTCTGGTCATTTGCTTGCATCTGCTTTTTAAGAAAATGTCAAAACGGTACTGCACATGTGCACATATTTCGGGGGTAAATCTGCCCACCTGCGGTCACGCATTCCCACGCTCCAGCCGAGGGGACTGAGTGCATTTGGTCAGATCAGGCCACTTTGATACGCTACCTATAATGTGGTTCGTGTTTGTGCGTCCAGGTCACGCGGGCTCGCGCGTTCCACTTTAGTTCTCGGTGGGTTTTCTGGGTGGGTTTGGGAAAGCAGAAGTGTGAGCGATGCTGATGCGGGTGGAACGGACACTGAAGGAGAATCTACAGGGGTACGCACAGAACAAGCTACGAATTCTGCGGGGCTGTGGTCGGGGACTGGGATGCAGTGTTAGGAGAGGCGAAAGCCAGGACGCCCAAGCTCGGAAACCCCAGTCCTCCATGGAGTTACCCACTTCGACCCCCACGGGGGTTTCTGGGCCAGTCTTGGGCTGACAGGGGCGAGAATCCGGGACTGGTCCCCTAGTACCCGGCCCTGTGCCTTCTACCCGCAGAGTGCGCAGCGCGTACGGCCGGAGCGCAGCCGCTGTCCCCGCCGTCCTCACTGCCACGGCCGCCGCCGAGGGGACGTCAGGGTCCCGGCGCAAGGGGACGCCGCCCCGCCTCCGCCCGCGGCCCTCGGCTCTGCGGGAATCCGGCCGGCGCCGCAGCCACCGCGACCGGGAGGAGGGAGGCGGCGCGCACGGTCCGGGAGAAGTTTGTTGGCCCGGAACCAAGCGCGCCACCGCGCAAGCCAGCTCCTTTGAAGCAGGCGGGCAATGAAGCTTAACCTTATCCCAGCTAGGTCGTGGAGGGCTCTGGAGCCAGTCGAGTGGGTGCGCAGGTTCCCCACTGCATGGGAGGTAGTGGGGAACGCATGGTGGGTCTCGGGGGACAGTAGACTCCGCAGTAGAAAGAATCGGACCCAGATGCTGAAAATGTGTACTTTTAATAGAACCATCCAGGAACTGCGACAGCGGGAGATGTGAGACCTCGCTCGAGGCTGGGAAATGGAAGGGTAACAGAAATAAATTGTGCTGCCTCCTCCCACCCCATCGCCAATTCGGAGACTTCTTACTTCCAGCCTCTCCAAGGAGAGGAGGTAGAGGCGCTTTACAAGAATTTACATCTGCCCACTCCCCACCGCCAAGAAAGGGAGCTAATGAAAGCAACAGTCCTGCACAAACCAAGGCCTACGGTTGTTCTGTGAGAGAAGGGAAAGAAGTCTGGCTTGATAAGGGTGGCCTTTAGGTTCTTCCGAAAAGGCAAGCAAAGCTGCAGGGCCCTTTCTAAGTAAAGAGCTTGCCAACAGGCTCCTGCAAAGGGGGCGGCGGGATGCTTTCATGGTGCACACTGTAATTTCCCAGTCCCCAGACAAACGGACGGGGACTATATATCTGAGCGGGATAATTCTTCAGGGCACAAAAGAGGAAGTAGCTGCCAGGGCTAGAGAACTCATTCTCCCTCCAGGAGGAAATGTTGGAAGTAGCTGCCAGGTGCTTCCACGTGGTTTTGATCAGAACGGTTTCTGGGTTTCTGCGAGTGTTCAGAAACCTAAGTGAGGCGTCCTGAGAAAGGACATCTGTGACAATAGAGCAGGGAGAGCGGCTCCATATGGACAGGTAAGAGAAATGCCCAAGGGAAGGGAAGAAAGCCGTGCAATTATGTTTGTATCCGAATCATTGTTCTCCTCAAATCCTTTCCAAACAGATGGGAGTCCATGGTATTCTTCAAGATGGAAACTTTCCATCTATTTTTCTGGTCCTGCAGTTTGATCTCTTTTGCTGAAATCTCCGTTCGTTTTCTTCTGAGGCAGCAGAAATGGGCAGTGGGTTCTGAGTGTGCGATTCTTGAGACAGGAACCATAAGAAAGCGTCTTAAGTGGGAATCCAAATGACGAATGAAAAGCAAGCAGGGATACAAAGAAGTGGGGCAGCAGACAGACTAATTCATAGCCTTGAAGGGATACTGCGGACTGGGAAGTCGAATGAATGAGCCGAGTTTCAATAATGCCAGGCAGGCCTTGTCGAGAGCTTGCATCCAAAGAGGCAGAGAACAGATAGGCTTTGCAGAGGATCGCAAGCAGGGAAGACAGAAGGAACGGCACGTATAAAGGCTTAAAGGTGTCTAGCAGGAGCATGCAGGTGCCTGGTAAGACAGAAAGCACAGTTGATGTGAAGTCTAGGATGAGGAGAGATGGCAAGAAAACTGGAATGGGGAGGCTGGGGAGCAGGGGTCGCTGGATGCTGCTGTGTAGACCAACAGCAAGACACCCGGGTGAGGAGGCTGCACACTGAATTTAGCAGAAAGACGGTAATGGCAGACCAACAGACCAACAAGAAGGCAGTGTGGGCCAGCCGCAGTTGCTGAGATCTGGGGTATCTGCGAAGCTATGGCAGACAGCTGTCATTGCGAGCAGCATGTCAACAAAGCAGATGCACTGTCCACAAGGGAGACAAGCCCTTAGGTGTGTGCGCATAGAATCTGGGGGTGGATGTCTTCAGGAAAGTGAGCACTATTTCTGAAATGAAAGGGGTAATTTTTATAGAACTTTGAAGTATGTAGGCAAATTGGTCAGGAGTACAAATATTCGCAGTCAAGGAGTGTTTTTTTGTGATGCCAAAGACCCACTTCAATACTGTTATTATTTTTGGATCTCGCGAAATTAAATTCATCAAGCCAACTTTTTGCAATTTCTTATACTTCCCTACAATTCCTTATTTCACATGTATCTCTCTACAAATATGAAGTAGTCCAGGTGTCACTATATTGGCTCATAGTTCTCAATATCTGTTTTCCTTTCATCTACAAATTTGCCAGAGACTGTGTTCCTTTTGCCAGCTGGTCTCATAGCTGCCTACTGATGCTAGGTTTGCAGGGGATGAACGAATAAAATGTAACCATTTATTTTCCTTTAAGAGTGGAGACAATGCAAGCAAGTTATCACCGCATAGTAGAGACTGCTGATGGAGAGGAGAGGAGATCAGTGAGCTCAAAAGGAAGGGGCTAGCGAACTTTGCCTAGAATGGTGCTCACAGACCACACAGAAGATGGCTTTCCAACAGAAAGTTAAAGGCAGAATGAGTAAGAGTACCCAGGTGGTGAGAAGACTGGAAGAATGCTTCTGCAGGAAATAAGAAAATAATAAATAAAGTATAAAAAGCACAAACAGCTTATTATGTACAAAACCCTTCTTTTGATCCCCAGTGCACACCCTGAAAGTGTGGGCAGAAGCATGGTACTTGGGGTCCTGCTTCTAGTTTGATGGGGCAGTTTGGAAACCAGTAGATAAGCAGAGAGCTGGGGAGGCAAGGCTCCACTGTACCAGAGCCTTAAGTCCCTTGTTTCATAGTACACAATGAAATACCACTGAGGATGGAAAAGAGAGCCCTCATGGGTTTAGAGAAAGAATTCTTAGGCAGGACTTCGCACACTTTGCTGCAATCTGGCACTCCGCTGCTGTGCTAATCACTAGTGTGCAGCTATCCCGGAATACCTACAAAGCCTTGTCGGGAGAAGAGGAAGAAGAGATCAATTTTCAGCAGTTGGGAAATGGAAGTTGGGGAAACAAGAGTGGAGGAAGAGTCTTATTGTAGCTGTTGTAACAACTAGAAAAGAGTCTAGCGGAATCTGTTGTAGCTTCCAGGACTTGAGATGGCACCAAAGTGAACAGACTTCTTTTGTGTGTGGAGAAAGTGTGCCTGGTTTCAAAAGACACTCTTTACAGAGATATGACAGGCTTCTCTCCAGCTCTGAAGTGCATAGAGAGTGAAGAAGAAATTGAAGATGATTTTGAAACTTAGTGTGTTCCTACTTTGACAGTATTTGTAACAAAAGCATAAAGGTGAGATTTCTGTGCGGTTTTTAAGAGGTAGAAACCTCGTTCAAGTTGTGGGAGGTTTCTGTGGACTGACTTTAATTTCATTAGTAAAAGAAATGATGAAATTATAAAATAACAACACATCTATTACAAAGCAATTGTATTTGATTATTAGCTTAGGATTTTTAACTCTGATGACTTTTCTGCTGGCTTGTTTTTTCTCTTTATAAAAGTTAGATTGTCAACATTGACAAGAGAACAGATGTGTGACACCTGTTGTTTTGCTTATTTACACAATGAGACTTTCCTGCTAGAGTTGCATACAGACATACAGGAGAATAGTCAAGAGAGTTTGATTTAAAAATTAGGCATCTGCCCTACTTACTTTTCTCTCATGGACCACAGTGACATCAAGCACTTATTTACACAAGTAGGTGTAAATTATGTGTATGTGTAATGTGTATTACCTGACTTTATGTCTATAACATTAAAAAGGTTCCCATATAGACCAGATGGCATCAGATTCCCTGGAACTGGAGCTGCCTGATGAGGGTTCTGGGGACCAAACCTGGGTTCTCTCCAAAAGCAGCAAGTGCTGTTAACTACTGAGGCATCTCTTAGCCCTAACACCAGACTTTTACTTGACTCATTGCTATATCTCCACCCAATTAATGGTACGTAGTAGGGCTCTCATCATATCAATGAAATTAAGGAATAAAGTTTTTAGTTGATCTTTCCTGTGCTGTTCATATTTCTGTGTACAAATATAGACTTTATGTTATAAAACATAATATGGAATTTTTCAAAACTTGTCTTCTTTAAAAATCAATTCGATTTTATAAAAGCTTTACAGATTTTGATAAGTGTTCTAAGAATAAGAGATAGTATCCAAAACTTACCTGGTCAGCAAAGGGTGGAGGAGAATATTTGGGTTACAAGTAGTGATCAGGACTAGGCATCCAGACATCCACTATGTTGTTGCTGTCATAGCAGTGAGAAATAGATTTCAGGCAGGGCTACCTGCAGGATTTCAGAGGTTTGTTTTAGAAGGTCCACTGTTGTCTATGTAGGCCTGTCAGTGCTGAGCACACACACAAGTATGCCTTTACATTGTATGGATCTGGATAGGAGCTATCAGTGTTTTGATTGGGATCTTGACAGGGGATAAATGAGCAAGTGATGTGATATATAATGATCTGAGAGCCACACCCTGCACTTTGCTAGTAGTTGACAAATTGTAGTAACAAAAACTTCTTGATCAAGCAAACCTGGACTTGAACCCAAGGCTTCCAGATGGATCATTCCACGAGCATTCATGCCTGTGGAATTACAAGACGTAGGGCCTAGGCAAGCGTGTCTCATCTTCCTCCTTCAATCATGTAGGTTCTGGGAGCAAACTCAGTTCCTGAGGCTTGACAGCAAGTGCCTTTATTGACTGAACCTCTTGCCAGCCCAAGATATTGGCTTGGGTAGAAAGAGAAAATGTGTGTTTTTAAAATCAATGTTCCTAGTCTCTTTTAATTTTTTTTTTCAAATAGGCCGGACTGTGGTGGCGCACACCTTTAATCCCAATACTCGAGAGGCAGAGGCAGGTGAATCCCTGTTAGTTCGAGGCCAGCCTGGTCTACAAGAACTAGTTCCAGGACAGCTAGGACTGTTACACAGGGAAACCCTGTCTCAAAAAAAAAAAAAAAAAAAAAAAAACCAAAACAAAACTTTTTTTTTTCAAATATTTAGGCATTTGTTACATACTCTGTACCCTGTAAATATTAGAGGCAGGCATATATTTCTGAACCATGAATATTAAAATAAATGCTACACATAAAATACGTTTTATTTTAGAAAATGAAACCACATAGAACAAATATTTTCTATACTTTATTAAAAATGTATTGTAGATGGCTTTGTACAGGCTTTTCAGAGCACAATGGATTAGCAGTCCATTGCCTTAACCACTTGGCCACCTCGTCAGGACATGTACAGGCTTTTCAGAAAGCAATTCTAGGGTGTTAAGAAACTTTTGCCTCTGCGTACATTGTCTTGTGGCTCTAGGTTAGTCACTGACCTGGGAAGACTTGGGACATCTGTCTTAGAGCTTAACTTCAGCCATGAAAGGCAAAGCACTAAACTGTGATAACATTGGAATTAATTGAATTAATTTACAAAGCTATCTTGATAGTCATCTTACCTAAACCTGAGGGGACATATAGAAAACTGCCACATTCTAATATGAGGGTTGTTGGTTAAAGCCAAGGATGAAGAAATCCAAGGAGGTAAACAGTGGTAAACTTAGGGCAGCAACCAGCAGCCTAAACTCAGCCTGTGTCTGGGACAGAGACGGGAGAAAAGAGCAAACAGACTCAGAAAGATATGGAAAAGTTATTTCCATGGCAATTTTATTGGTAGTCAACCTAGAAAATGCCTCCAGCATAACTTTAAAAAAATCTAGAAAATACATGCTAGTGAAATAAGAAAGTGGATGATAGAAATGAGGTAACCAACTGGATAGAAGAGAGATAGGTAGGTGGATGGTTAGATGGATGGATGCATGGATATCATGGATAGATGATAGATAAATAGACATACTGATAGATACATAAATAGATGATAGATAGATAGATAGATAGATAGATAGATAGATAGATAGATAGATAGATAGACAGACAGATGGTAGTAGGCAAGCAGACAGATAGAAGAAGTCAAGTCCAAAACAGTGGATCTGTAGGGAAGGTTAGAAGAGGTTCTGGGTAATGTGAAGTTAGGGAACCCAGTGAGTATTTACAAAAGGATGAAGGCTTAACTATTGGAAATTCAGAAAGGACTGAGTTAAAATGAGGAGTGAATGTATTCTTGTGTAAGTTCCTGCTAATCTCACTGAAAGATAGTGGTAGGAGGCTCAAGTACTCAAACATTTGAATGTTGTAAGTATACGGTCTTATACTTACAACACTCTGGATAAATAAAGTTAATGCTAAGTCTGTAATCCTCTGAGTGTCTCTGAAAAATTGTTGGTGGATGTCAAGATCTACTTGCGACTTTATCGCTCTCTAGTTCTCTGTTGCTGTAACAGGAACCAAAGTTTTGATGAAAATGAATTTCTAAAACCATTTAACACTTCTCCTTTGCAGATACCAAATCAACCTGAGCAGAAGAGATAAATGTAGCTGCAAATTAGACTAATTATTCTTTAGCAGATATAACAGCAGACATCTTCAGAGTACATAGTTCAGTGTCAGTGAGCCTAGCTTGCAGGTGAATGAATCAAAACTTAAAAATGTTCTGTAACTTGCATACAATTAGGAGAATTCACGCAGGAAGTCATGATTTTAACTACTATGTTACAGTGCTAATTGATCAATTGAGAGAAATCCCCCAGTTAAAACAAATCATAGATCTTCCTGACAATTGGATCAAAATTAGCTATAGAATTTATTTGAATCAGAATACATTGATTCAACAGTTGCTAACAGACAAGAAATAAAAACTGTGATCAATTTGCAAGGTTGTGTTAAGATTAGTACTATGTCTGTACTAGAATTCAAAATAAATAAGACATACGACCAGATGTTTGGTGTTTAGAACCACACATACAGTTTTAACATTGAAATGGCTGCCTCTAGCTATTCATCCAGAAATATCTAGAATCTTGAATTAATTTCAAAATGCTGAATTGAGTATTTGGCGTGTGTATGTAGAATATCAAAGGTGGTGGGCTTACTGTTCAAGAGAATCTCTTGACAGAAGTTAGACATTTGTGTGATGAATTCTTTCATGATTGGCTCTTTATTAAAATGTAGATAATGGCAAATAAGTGATTTATGACTCTTGAATAGCTATTTCTAGTAAAAGTGTATTTGTCAAATAGAATTGAGGGATAAAGTACATTTTCCTTCCAAATTATTTCCATTTTTGCTAATTCACTACAGTAAAGTTAATTCAAACAATGCTAAATTTAGAAAAATTGTTATAGGTATCTAAATATATTTTATTGTATCTGTCACGGTTTTGTGTGTGTGTATGGATTCCTTGCATGCATTTATTCTATGTCTGATGTCCGTGGAAGCAAGAATGGGGCATCATATCAGCTGAACTGGAGTAACAGTTCAGTGTGAGCTGCCCTGTGGGTGCTGGGATTCAAACCCAAGTCATCTGGAAGAGAAGCCAGTGCTCTTAAGCATTGAGCAAACCCTCCCGGCCCTCTATGGATTTTGTACGCTGAAACTTTCATTGTAATACCTGTAGAGTGAGAATATAAATTCTTAAAGGCAGTGATGTCAACAGACTATTATAAAATGTCCACTTGGCATTTCATGTATCACTTTCCCTTTAAACAGTATGAAGATTGCATTTGTGCAGTTGTAATTGTAGGAGTGGAATGTAATCCCATAACAAAATCCTTCATGTAAAATATTATTATGTCAATTAATCCATAATATATAAATATAGTATTCTCAAACTAAATCATGAATGATGGAATTGTGTTTAAAAATTCTGAATCATGGTATTTTATACAAGATATGTAGGCAATAAATGAAAAATACAATAAGATATATTTAAAAGTGTATGTATTAAAGGATACAGTCAGTTGACTGAATGGAACCCTGTGAAATGAGAGAACATTTGTTAATTATAAGCTGATAAAGAGTCAAAAACTCAGAATATATGAAAGCACAACAACAGCTAATCATTAAAAAGAGAAAGTATGAGTGTCATTTCTCCACAGAAGTCATAAGAATGGCCATAATGTCCACAAAACATGTTTAGCATTATGAATCCTTAGGAAAAGACAGCTCAAAACCACATTAGTATAGCAAACTATACTGTTATAGTTATGACATTAATAACCATTAGTGTAGTTTCAATAAAAAAGAAAGAGAACAGGGAGTGTAACGGAGGATATGGAGAAATCAGTACCCTTCACTATTGGCCATGTGAATGGTGTGGGTGTTTTGGAAAAAACACCATGGTGCTCCTTGGGAAACTAAAAGTTGGAGAACCATGTGCTTCACTTAGCATTTTCATCTTTGAACATATACCTGTAGGAGGAGGCCGATAGTTCGTCCTGGCCACCCAGAACTAAAATAATCACACAGAAACTGTAGTGATTAAATCACTGCATGTACCATTAGCGACAGCTTCTTATTGGCTCTTTTATTAAATTAATT
>NC_022028.1:12470493-12516642 GCF_000317375.1 Microtus ochrogaster | reverse complement strand
CACTTTCTTTATTCATTAACCAATGAAAGCAACCCATAGACAGCAGGACCTCTCACACCATATACCCAAGAGAATTGTAAGTGGGGGCACAGGTTGATGGCTGTACATCTTTGCTCAGAATGAGCGTTCAAAGCAGCCAATAGATAAAAACAAATGAATATCCACTGATAGATGATGAACAAAAAATGGGCACTTGGGAACAGTGAAGTATCATCTAGCCCCAAACCAGAGAAATTCCTGACACACCTCTCAACACAAATGAGCTTTTAGGTCCTTATACTATTGACCAGGAAAGCTCTTAGTCAGTTAATGCTTGATGCACATGCGTGTAGACCAGAGATCAGTTCCCAGAACTCATGTGAAAAACTGGATAGGGTGGTGTGTGCCTGTAAACCCAGTCATGGGGAAGAGAGCTCGCTGACCAGTCAGCCTACTCTGAATAAAAGACCTTGTGTCACAAAGGAAGGCAGCTGGCTCCCAAGGAGTCACACCTGGTACTTACTGATCTCCACTTTCCACACATACACATGTATATGTGCACCCATAAGCCCAAGACTGTAGGCACCTTTGTGAGTACACACAACACACACACACACACCACTACCACCACCACCAAAGATATCACATTAAATAAAACAAAGTCACCAGAAGGCAAAGTGGAATGATTGCAGAATCAACCAATATTCAGGGACCTACAGCAGTTCCACGCGTAGCAGGGAAAGTGGAATGATAACTGGGAATTGCGGACCATGAGATGGGAAGGTTTACTGAGCAGTCAAAGATACCCACTTCTGTGAACTGACAAGAATTGCTGAGATGGATAGCTGTGGGGGTTGGAAAGCAGTGGCAATGACCTTAATTACACTGACATGCACACCTAGAAATGGTCAAAATACAAATTTTGCATTACAATATATTTTACCACAATTTTTAAAAATATTTATTTATTTATTATGTATACAATATTCTGTCTGTGTGTATGCCTGCAGGCCAGAAGAGGGCACCAGACCCCATTACATATGGTTGTGAGCCACCATGTGGTTGCTGGGAATTGAACTCAGGACCTTTGGAAGTGCAGGCAGTGCTCTTAACCTCGGAGCCATCTCTCCAGCCCCTTTACTACAATTTTTAAAATAAAAAAAAATCATTTGAGTGTTATGGCTTTCCAACCATTGAAAAGGTGAGAAAACTTAAGCGAGGAGAATCTGTCATCATTAGTAGTTAATTGCCTAATAAACTAAGAAAGATCTAGAAACATTTCCTGAGCACTCCTAAAGATAAAAATAAGTATTGAAACAGTTACACGTTAGAGCATCATATACCCTAATATAAAATTATATGATATATAGAAATCAATTGTTTTCTCTTTGCTGCTACTGATTTTGTGGCTGTGATGCAGCAGAGTACAGAATCTCAACTTGAATGTTTCTGCCATTACAGATTCGTGGTCATTTGTTCCCATGGTTTCACGGCACAATGAGGCACACTGGCTCTTGGAAACTGTGGATCTGGGTGGCAATGTTCCTGCTTCCTGCTTTCACTTGTGTGACGGTCAGGGACAAGTCAGGTATGTGGGTCACCTCTCTCCTTGAATGATAAATGTTATCTATAGTCCTTAAATCATTTTAAAAAAATCCATCAAAGCAAATCTTGTTAAGATTGGAGAGGCTACAGATTAGATCTACTGATCCAGAAAAGAGAAATCATTGTTTTCTACCACTGACCTTCAGAAAGTGCCCATGGTGAACTTCCAGATTTTTTGAGATGCATCCTATCTTTTTCTGTAGTTGAAACTTGTAAGTGTGATTATATGCTTGCATGTCTCTGTGCATCTATATGATATTATCTCACATTTTAGCCTCTAAGAATTATTTGTTCAAGTTATAAGTCGAAAACCTCACCACTAATTAGGATTAACAAGGATGTGTCTGCCCTTAATTAAGAAAAAGTGAAAAACAGTCTCTGAAGTGTAAAAAGAAATAGAGTTTAATTATACATCGGCTTTGCGGTGTCTCAGATGAGAGAAACAAAGGGCGGGCCATCTTTACAGTATCCAAGAAATAGATAACATTTATTTTCAAGTGTTAAATTTATGAATCTTCTCTTAAATACTCCCAAAGGTCTTTCCAGCAATTTGGAGCACTCATTTTTATCACTGACTTTTAAAATTAATCGTGCCTATATAGATCATCAACCTTCATGCATTTCATGTTGCAAAGTTGAAGTGAATATATAAGGTCATTTGCTAAGGAAAGATCACGTGGGACGTACTCTGACAATAACCACAGATGGTGATTTATCTTGAGATCTGCAGACTGAATCTTTCTGTGTATGTTCTTCAGAATATTGCTTAATAATTTTGATGAATAGGACAACTTCCATCTCATAAAGGTCTTTTAGTTTATACAAAATAAAAACTGTCACCTATAACCATTTAGCAAATCTTTGTACATCTTGATAATTTATCACTAACTTCAGAGGAAGCCCATTTCCTAAAAACAATTCACGCAAAAATTAAAATTTTCTATTACGTATTTATGATACTTTGTGCTTGTCACTTGGTGTTGAGGGAATGTGACCTTTTTCAGGGAGAACTATGATGCCCAACAACTGCAGCCATGTTAGAGTAGAAAGTTACTTAGAGAAAGCAACTATATTCTGACAATCTGCTCCCTTAAATTTTTGTTTCTTTAGGAAGCGAAGGTGCTATGTTTTGCAATTTAACATGAGTAGGTGGGCTTCCTTTACCTAGAATGGAGGATAGATAAATCTTTAGCTGAGTGGTACAGCGTTTTTGGCCATGCTAGTATGTAGGAAATAGCTTTGAGTAGAAACATGGTTGGAAGGATTTACACAAATGACTCTGGTTATAGCAAGAGCAAGAATCACAGCAGGTACTGATTCCTGACTGTCTAGCAGAGATTCCCATTTGCCGTGGAAGCCATGGTAAGGTCAGTACTTTCCATTTTTGACAAGCCAACCATTTGAGTCCAATGCAGGATGACTGTGAAGCACTTAGGAAAATACTCACTGTTGGGATAATTAAATACCAATTTTTTCTGTACTATTCTTTATCTGGTTATCTTCTGTTATTTTATTTTAATCTCCAGCTTTAATAACTCATTTATTGTAAGAACACTTACCATGCTTTCTACTTTGTAAAAAGTACACTAAAATATGTTCTTCTATACAAATACAGAAAGCATTATTAACCAAAATGGCCCTGTCTACTGAATAGCCCTAGAACTCAATCATTTCACATAACCTAACTTCCATACTTTGGAATTTTTCTGAATGTTTTACTTTTCTACATTGAATATCACAGTTCTTTGAATAAGTTATATTGTATATAAAGCTACCCAAATGTAATCTAGCCTCAAATATCTAACTGAATTGGTTTCTTTGAAAGATTTTCTTTCTAAGAAGCTGAATTGTAATAAGATTCACAAAGCAGGTAGCCCTAAAAAAATTAATTTAGAAAACGCCAAGTTTTCTCATGCCATTTGGCAGAGCAAGAAGTGCATTTGGGCCTGCCATGGAAATTGCTTCATCTCAAATATCATTTACATTAATTGAAAATGTCAGCACACTAGCATCCCTGGGACAGTTGGAGAACATGACCCACTGGGCCTGGCCTGGCAGGAGACTCTTCTTGTGTCGTGTCTTGTGTGTCTGATTCACGGGGCAAGATTCCCTTTTTAGTTCCCTCATGTGCAGACCTGTGTGTGTGGTCACTAACCATTTACCGGAGGGAAGTGATTACATCTAAAAATAAAATCTAGCAAATCTGAGGGAGAGGCTAGGGTTTCAGTTCTGGACTTGGTGAGGTTGTCAACAGTTTACAGTTAAAACTAATGTAATGAAGGGCAACTCGAGGCTTCACTGACGTCCTCCGCTCGATGGCAGCCTTAATGAGGACCCGGAATATCGTTGTGAGTGGGACAGACTTCAAAAATAATATGGAAGAGTCAACAATATCGTAAACTGAAAAATATTGAATTCAGCTATTTCCCATTTTTTTTTTTTTTTTTAGTTTTTCGAGATAGGGTTTCTCTGTTTTTTCGAGATAGGGTTTCTCTGTAGCTTTGGAGCCTGTCCTGGCACTAGCTCTTGTAGACCAGGCTGGCCTCGAACTCCCAGAGATCCACCTGCCTCTGCCTCCTGAGTGCTGGGATTAAAGGCGTGCGCCACCACCGCCCGCCTGCTATTTCCCATTTTTGATCATTTTGCTTTATATTCACATTATGGAAAAAAAGATACATTTGTGTATTTTCATAGTATTAAAAAATTTCAACTTTGACAGCTTCAGCTCAGCTTTCAGGGCAGAGAAGAAAAATGTATTAACATATACAATATTTGACAACCTTTAAACTGGCTTAATCAGTTGCTTAAAACTGAATCCTCTATGATAGAAATGTCCATATCACATGGTTAGTTTCTTCTCTTAATGTGGCCCTTAAACGTGAGTACTGAATTATTATAAGAAATCCTAAAAAACAGAAACACCAGAGTGCAAAGGTTAGGTAAAATAGATGGCAGGGTGCCATCTAGGAGAATTTTTTCAAACAATTTTCCAACTTCATGTACTCTCCCATATGAAGAATTCTCACAGGCTGAAAGCTAAACACAGAAACCTCGCTAAGTCCTTAGAGGCAAAAGACATTGTTCTGAAATGTAGCTTATATTTGTAGACAGAAAAATCTCCCATTAACCCCATATAGAAATTTGTCTTCTCAATTTTTAGTAAATCTCAGTGCTCATATGGGTCCACCTAAAATCCCTCATAGGGACACATCCAGTACTTATCGCCAGCATGGGACCAGAGAACATGCTCCTTACCAGGTATTTTTTTTTTTTTTTGGAGGAAGAGGTTTGAATCAAAGATAAGTAGTGGAGATACTTTTGTGACCTCTTGTGATCTTTCCCCAAAATAGCTATGACTTTTTTTTTTCTCATTGGCACCTTTTTTTTTTTCATAGTAGTTTCGTTATATTATAGCCCAGCATGCTTTGTCTACTTTTGTTAGCCTTTGATTTACTTTCTCAAATGCCTGGGCTACATAGAAAGTAGTGCACAGAGATCTGAAGCACAACTAGGAACAATGAGTAAGCCGGCCCCTTGACTGCCTCTATCCAATAAGAATTCTGTTTTAGCTTTTGAAAAATATGAGAGATAGCTCAGTCAGTAAAAGGCTTGCCTTTCAAGCTAAATGGCCTGAGTTTGATCCCCCAAGAATGCACCCCCCCTTTTTTAAAGCCCATCCTTGTAACCTTGACTCTTGGAAGGAAGAGACAGTCAAAGTCTTGAGACCTGCAGGCCAGCTACCTAGACTACACAGTGCATTCTAGACGTCTGGCCAGTCCTCTGGCTTCCTTCCTTCTTTCCTTCTCTCCTTCTTTGCTTCCTTCCTTCCTTCCTTCCTTCCTTCCTTCCTTCCTTCTCCCTCTGTTGATAAAGATTTTAATTGGCGTATAATATTTGTATGTATTTCTGGGATGCACTGTGATAGTTCAATTATGCATATATATGTGTGATAACAAATGAGACTAAAAGTATTTATATATTCTTAAACATTTCTTTGTGTTGGGAAGTCTTGAAATTCTATTTTCTCTCTACTTATACAATTTCTAATAAATTATTATTAGTCCATAGTTGCTCCTTCTCTAGGACTGAACACTGAAATTCATTCCCACCTCCTGTTCCTTCATCCTTCAGTATTAGTTGCTTTTCCAGTTACTGAAACAGAGCACCTGACATAAACCACTAAGGGTTTATTTTGGCCCATAGTTTAAGGGTTCGGTTTCCAGCATGTCCAGGAAGTCATGGTACCGGAAGACTGAGGTGACTGGTCACATTGCCGCTCAGATAGGAAGCAGAGAAATGAATGTTGATGTTTTTGCTTGCTTCCTCCTTTTATTATGAGTCCTGCACACAAGCCTATGGAATGATGTTGCCCATACTTGGGCTGGGTCATCTCACTGCAATTAACCTAACTGAAGTCCCCTATAGATATACCAAGCAGTTTGTTTTCTGGTGATCCTAGATCCTTCCAAGTTGGCATTCACCTTCACACCAGCTTCGATTCTTGTGACTACTATTTTACCCTAGCACCAGCATCTGAACAAGAACACACAGTATTTTTCTTTCTATGGCAGGTTTATTCCACTTGATATGAGGTCCTCTATTTCTGCTCATGTTTCTACCAATGACAAGATTCTATTCATCTTCATGGATAAAATTTCTGCATTTTCTTTGTGCCATTATTTGTCAGTAGACACTTTGGTTATTTCTATAGCTTGACTGTTATGAATAATATTGTAATAGATATAGAAATATACATCTTTTGGTGTAAGAATTCCAGTTCACTTGGGAATGTCTTATAGTGGGGCAGTTGGATCATATTTAGTTCCATTTTATGTTTCCCAAGGAGCGCCATAGTATTTCCCTCAAAAAATGTAATAATACATTTGTAGTAACAGTGAACAAGAGATCCCCTTTCTCTTCACCATCCCCATCTATTTCTTGTCTTCATGATGGTTAAAATTGGAACAAGATGTTCTCACTGAGTTTGAATCTGCATTTCTATGATGATTGGTGATGGTGAAACGTTTTAAATGCATTTGTTTGCAGTGCATTTGTCAGCGTCTTTTCTGCTGTCGAGACTTTAGAGTCGCATGTTCTGGTTATTAACTATCAACCTCCAGAAAAAGATGAAATGTTTGCAGTCATTTCCTCACACTGTGTGTGCGCTGTCTCTTTCCTGTATTGATGGCTTCTGTGTTGTACCCAGCTTCCCAGGTTTATACACTCCCATGCCCTTAATTCATGAACTTCTGTTCAGCCATTTGAATTATTTAGTGGCTCCTCAGTCTGAACACTTCTAGCTCCTCCTACCTGCCGCTGATTAATACGCATGCTGTCTAATGAACCCTTCTCTCACCGCCACGGCTTGTTGATTCTTGCAGCTCATCCTTTCTGCCTTTCCCCATCCCCGCTGTTATCTTTGTAGTCCACGCTAACATCATCTCTGGGCTCACAGAGTGTGGGAAAGTGGCCAGATAAAATCTCAAGAACCAAGCTAAATTTGAAGTTTAGATAAATAGCAAATGATGCTTTCAAGCGCGCCTGGATGTTCTAGAGATTGTGTCAGACATACTGACGTTAAAATATTATCATTATGAATCTGGCATTTGATTATGAATCTTCCATTTATCCACTATATTGTGCAATCCTATACGATGTAATACAAGAATCAGACAGGCAGGGAAGGCTGGGCTCATGCAGGGGCTTTAAAGTGGAAGCACAAAGGCTGTGAGAAGAAGGCATGGACACCTGAGAAGCAGCCAGCACAAAGGTTCTGAGACCGATTACTGCTCAACATGAGGGAGAAATGTCACAAAGACTGGAGAAAGGAGTCAAAGGAATGAGGGGCAGGGGAGTAGAGGGTCGGGAACAGGGGATAGGGGCACATGCTACTGTGTTTTGTGATTGTAAATCATCTGATTTCTACGTCTGCAAAGTCAAAAGCTGAACCATGGACTCTGGCACATTTACCAGAGCAATGTTCACTGTCTTGTGAGTTCTCCTGGGAAAAAGTGCTTTGTTTGTCTATTCCCAGATAACATACAAATGGTGGACTTCTAGATTTATGGTGTACAATCTCTCTCAGAAAGACTTAAGTCACGATTATCTGAGACCTATGATAGCGTCATCCTTATCCACAAGAGATATATTGCAAGGCTTCCAGTGGGTGTTTGAAGTTATGGGTAGCAGTAAATCCTGCATACACTGTTTTTTCCTATGTATACATTACTTACCTATAATGAAGACCTATCTATAGATTAGTCCTAGTGAGAGATTGACAGCAATAGCTGGCACTAAAATAAAATTTAAAAACCCCAATATTCTGAAATTAAATTTAAATTAAAAAATTATTTCTAGATTTTTCCATTTAATTTTTCCATATTTCAATTCATTTTGAGTTCCTAAGATTTTGTAATGTAAAACCCATGGTGTGGGGGGGCTACTGTTAAAATGCAAATGTTCAGAGATGATGTACACTTTATTCTTATCTTTGTTTCAATTTTTGGATATATCTATTTTATTCTATGTGTTTAGTGTCTTGTTTGCATATATGCGTGTGCATCATATGAGTGTCTGTCTGGTGCCTGCAGACTTCAGAAGATAGTGTTAGATCTCCTAGAACTGGAATTTGAGATGGTTGGAAGCTGCCAGGTGGGTGTTAGGAGCTCAGTCCTGGTCCTCCGCAAGAACAAGTGCTTTTAACTGATGAGCCGTCTCCAGCCTCAGATATGTACATTTTAGCAAAGATAAAGCATAAATTATATCCTTACCAAGCATAGGACACATTTTCTTTTCCTATAATTTGTGAAGTGTTCTGTAAGTGATGCAAAGGCTTTTCTGTCAACTGAAAAGGTCTAACAGAACACGCTGGCCTTAATTTTTCATGACTCTGAAAATTCAGTTTTCCCCTTTGCCTTAGGATATACAAAAATGAATTCACCTTTTGCTTTTCCTAAGCTGGACTCACAAAGTTTCCTAGTTCATATTTGGCATGACCACCAGTAAACAAACACAGACTGCTTAGATATTAATCAGTTGAAAAGACAAACTTGAAACAATAGATTTTAGCTGGTCTTAGATATGAGAAGCAAGAGGACACTGAAAATATAAAAGAAAAAAAAGTGAAAGGAGATTTTCAACATGTCAAGTATTTTAGTGAATACCATAATAAAATGTAAATTCACATCATTCAGAGTAGAATACTCTGTATCATAGGAGCCAGCATGTATTTAAGATGTGCAAACTTTTTTTGACCCAAAGTGCTGTTTGTTTTTGTTTTATGTGTTTTAGGGATCTTGTCCAAAAATCCTTTTTTATAACCATACTTTCAATGTTTCTGTGCATAATTAAAAACATTTTTATGAGGCTGGAGAGATGGGTCAGTGGTTAAGAGAGCACTCACTGATCTGTCAGAGGATCTGGGTTCAATTCCCAGTACCTTCACGACAGGCTAAGAGCAGCCTGTGACTTTAGTACCATGACATTCAGTGCCCTCTTCTGGCTTCTGAGAGTACTGCATTCATGTGGTACAGATACATACACACAGTCAAACCACTCAAACACACACATATATTTTAAAATGTCTTTAAGAAGAAAAGTAAACCAGTCCCAAGATCTAGTATGTCATGCCTACTGGTAAAATGAGGACCAGAACTAATAGATTAGATCTATTCGTGTGTATGTGTGAAAAGGGATTCGTTTCTTAACATAGCTAAAACAGATGATGGGAACAAATACATTTCATTAAAGAATGAAAAGAGTCTTACATTTTTGGTTGTGAGCCTAGCCTTTAATGGCTAAGCCATTTCTCCAGCCCAAGCTGGGTGGTGGTGGCACACACCTTTAATCCCAACACTCTGAAGGCAGAGACAGGTGGATGTACATGAGTTCGAGACCAGCCTTCTCTACAGAGCAAATTCCAAGACAAGCTCCAAAGCTACAGAGAAGTCCTGTCTTGAAAAAAATCATATATATGTAAAAAAGAATGGAAAGAGTTTCTTAAGTTGTCATTATTTTGTTTAAAATATGCTTTTGAGAGATGTTCAATACAGAACGAGAGAAAGTTGGTTTGCAGGAAATGTGTTTTTCTCCTACTCTCTCATTGAGTAGCTGCACGACCTATTTTTCTAGGATGATTCTTTCAGATGACCAGGAAACAAGAGTGTTAAAAGATGTTATTCAATCAAGTCATGGTATATGCTAAGCTGAGCTAGATGACTTCCCTTTTGTTTCCTGTGGCTCCTTTCAGCATCCCATCTATCCTGGAGACTGCCCAGGTTTTTCAAGTCATGTAAAGGAGGAAATGAAGCCTGACAATCATTAACATTAACACTTTAGCATGCATTGGTTAAAGCTACTTTTATTTGCTTTTGAAAAGCTGTTGAGTTCGGCAAGCAATGTATCATCCATAGAAAGATGATATTCATTACTCTGAGATACTCCTGAGAGCCTCTGAGGGACAGAGTTGCTGTGCTTGGTCCTGTCTGCCTAAGAAAACATTTGAATCTTAGGCATAAGTCTAAAGATATATTAATATTAAAATACACCTTATGTTTATATGTTTATATTCGAATAAATTAACATGCCCAACTTGTGATAGTGTTACTTCTACTGTCTTGTATTATAATGTATATGTCACTATTTAAATTGATTAGCATTGCTAGCTTATGATAGGAAGCGCCACTACTTCTTTCCTCATTTTTATGCAATGAATTCATGTATCTTCATAAATTTATCTTATTACCCCTGAAACTTTAAAACACTTAGTTTTAATTTGTTTTGTTCAGCTGTTCACAACAAAGCATATGTTTTAAAGGTAGGAAACAGCATTAATGTTTTATAAATGAAATACTTTTAGTGGGGAAATACATACATATTGCTGGGAATGTTGAATCTCATTTATTCCAAAGCAATGTGTTTATTCTGTTGACATCAACATATATTCCCTAGGAAGAATTGAAATGAGATTTACAGTTTCCTACTGGAAACAGGCCACATAACTCCTCCTCCCTTCCCAAGTCTCCCAACGGGGAAGCCCTTCTGCTGCCCAGAGATTCCTTCTGTCAATCACACACTACATCTTTCCTCTATGTGCCTATGAAGAACGCAAGGTTCCTCTTATGGCATATTGCCATATAGACATTAATAGCCAATAGACATTTTTATTGGGATATTTTAATCACTTACATTTTAGAGCTACTTTTAGATTAAAATATTTTCTCAAGAGAGCTACTACTCTCCTTCTTGTGTTGAGATTTTGCTTATATAGTCTAAAGTCAGTAAATGTTAAAAGCACAATATACTGAATTTTTATGTTTATATGTACACTAATGAAATTATGACTCAAATAAAATCATAAAATGTTTCCTGGATTCTAAAAAATTTCTGTATACTTGCTCTGAGGTGATACCCCCTCTATGGTAATCACTTCTCTGACAGAGATTGGCTGTCATAAATGGAATAGGTAGTATATATTAAGGGGAATGACACTCCCCCACTTACTTTGCCTCTAATATCCAAACATTTCAATGTATCAAGCCAAATTTTTCTTTTTAAACTGTTGTCCAGTTTTTTCAGTGTGTCCTCTTGATGAACTTTTAGGTTGTAACTCTACAAGTAATGAAAACATAGGCATTCTTATCTAAAAGGTCATTTCCATTTCTGTTTTGCTCTCCTGTCTCTTGGAGTTCATGCATCGCTAGCTTCAGTAAACACTGTCAGAGGGTTTTCCCAAGCGGCTGCACCACTCTCGGCCCCCACAAGCAATGTAGACAAGCTAAAAGTGTTCGCCATTTGTCACAGCCTCATCAACACTTGGAGTGACAGTTCTTTAATTTTGGTCATTTAATGGACTCTCAGTGGTTTCCTCTACTGATGGGGTGACACCCCTTGGAATATGTGAGTTGGTAATTTGCATATTCCATTTTGTAAAGTGCTTAAAAAGTTTAGAGTGTATTGGAAATGAACTTTTTCATGTTTTGCTCATTTGTGGGAGCTCAGGGCTTGTTCTGGATTCATTGGATATTTTCTCCTTATGTGTGGTTTGCCTTCTTTCTTTAAGATGCTTCTATTGTAAATACCTTCTCCTATTCTCTGGCTTGTCTTTCACACTTCCGATATTTTGATTAATACATGCTTTCAGCTGAAACCCCATTTATCAATAGTTTCTTTTGACAGCAATGCTTTGCCTCTCTCCAGAGCTCTTTGCTTCTCCAGATTCACCAAGCTCTATGCTTCACTAAACCTACTTTATGTTTTCGTTTAACATTTATAATTTTCTCCAATTTCCTCATGTAGTATAAAAAACAAAAAAATCAAGATTCAGTGTTTTCCTGTGTCAATATCTAATACCAGGTCCCATTGATTAAAACACTCTCCATTTCCAACTGAATGGCAGTAGTTTCTGCAGTAAGTAGAGCTACAGGTGAAGGGTCTGCATTTGGACCTCCTATTCTGTTTGATTGATGTCTTTCTATATGTACACCGAAGCCATGGAATATGTGAGTTGGTAATTTGCATATTCCATTTTGATATGATTCCTTATATCTCATGGTTTGTCTCCAAGTTATTGTTCAACTTTGCCTTTCGCTATCTTTGCTTTTCCATTTAAACCAGACAATAAACTTGTCAGTTTTCAAAGACTCACACACACACACACACACACACACACACACACACACACACACACACACACACACACACACACACACACACATCCCAATCTATCGAAATTGGGATTCTAATTGTCATTCAGAAAGAACATGTTATTTGCTTCTTCCTTGCCAATGATGTGATAGCATCACTTAGACTTTGAGGCCCTTCCAGTAAAATATGCTACACTGATCCTGGCCACAGCTCTAGCTATGAGGTGCTCTTATCAAACGAAGGGCTGAGGCAGTCAGACGTTAACCGGAAAATCAGAGGCTGTCACTTTCAGCCCAGTAGATGGTCAGTTTGCCATCAATGGTTTATTTCCTTTCCATACTATGACCTTTATGACATGAAACTCAAACACAAATTTTTGATGTGGAGAATTGAACCTGTGATGATACAATGTAAAAGGTTTGATGCACTTAGTTTGAGAGTGTAGCTGTATTGTTGTGTAGTGGCATGACTTGAAAAACGGCTTGCAGTTTTGGCAACATTACTTCATTTGTGGTTATAGTCTGAGTTAGAGTTAAGCATATTACTTCAAAGACTAATATATGCATATACATTATGATGTGGTTTTATTGGACATGTAAACTCGCCTAATAGAGATTAACTTTATATATATATCCATGAGTATTATGAACAAACTTATAAAGTATTAACTTCCTCAGCTTTATCATATAGAAAATTCTTTGCTTTCTGATTTTATTTAACTTGTTCCATTCATGTCCCCTTCTGTTATAAAGGCTTAGGATCATCAGATAAAATATGAATAAAATTATGATAAAATATAGCAATAATTCACTTGTTTATTTGAGAGAATATGCATTGAATTTAATTGTTCAATGAAGCTATGAAAGTTAAGTAAATCCTGTGGATGGATATATATATCCACAAAAACATGGATGTTTGGGTAATAGTGATAATAATAGCCAGCATCACTGTGTTCTCACCATGGGCCAGGCAATATTCTATTTTTTTATAGAAATAACATTAAATTTTCATAGACATACTGTGGGTTGGGGATCTTCATCCCCACCTTATAGAAATTTAATAAGGTAGTTCAGTCTATTTTTATTTTTACTGTTATCTTGTTTTTGATTATACAGTAGCATTGAACTTTATTTGGAAAAAGTAGGATGGAAATTTTAGTTCAAATAATCCATGCTTGTCTTTTAAATAGAAAGTACCTGCCCGATACTGAGGATGGAGGGATATCAAGATGACAGAAGCAAACTTCAGGTTTCAGGTGAGCATCCTTTGTTGAGCAGCACTTTGTGCAAAGTGTCCATCAGTAGTGACTGCACACTGTGTGGGTGCAGCCCTATACGAGACTGCTCTGGGGACTGGGAGTTCAGCGAGACTAAAATACTTGAGGCCATCCCCCTCCACCTCACCCCATCCCCATCCTAGGGGTGGCTCCGCAGCCAGCTCACTGACCCTGCCCAGATGGCGTGTTAGGTCTCCACTAAGCCAGAGATTTTATCCTCCTGATGAGAAGTCTTGCCTAGGTGGGCCAGCCTGCTCCTTTCCCAATATAACACGTTAAGATCACAACATTCACCGAGAAATGGAGTAAATGCTGCAGAGGAATCCTATCAGCAGAGTTCTAAATTGTTTAATCTCAGGTAACAACACCTCACCTTGGTGGAGAACCAATGCTATGGAAAAATCACAAAAGTTGTGCCTTTTTTGAAAAGAGGAAAGAATATCGAGACGATGTTATAGCACCCAGATGTAGTCATAATCTACACACTGTGTTGGTGTAACATTTTTATGTTTTTTTTTACACTTTCTTTTGCTATTAATGTTGCCTTTGCTGGTTTTGCTGTTATTGTTGCTTCTTCTTTTTTTTTCTTTGTTTTATACAGGATCTCCTTGTGTAGCCTAGGCTGGCTTCAAACTCAAGTTTCCGCTACTTCAGTCTCAAAAATGTGTCACAGGCCTATTCTACCAACACAGTCAACATTCCTATTTTTGATTTCCTTCCTCCCTTTCCTTTCCATATTCTCTTTCTGTGTTTCCTCAACTCTCTCACATGTACATGATAATAACACATAGCTCACACTTGAATTAGAAACATCTGTATAATTCCCCTAAAGCATACTTTTGTAAGAGGCTGTTTAGATTAGAAAAGAATGGCTATGATTTTTATTCTGGCTAATGCTCTCTTTATACTTTAGAGAGGGTACAATGAACTACCATAACAATTTGTTTAGGTCAACGCCTAAATGAAAGTGAAGCGATATTGTATTCCTTTGAAACACCCTTGAGAAGCACCAGTGGAGGTGCATGCCTGCACTCTCAACATCCAGTATGCTCTTCCACTGGGCAGGCCGAGGTGGGAGGGTTGTGCAATCAGGCCGGATGAAGCCAGAGAGACCTCTACTTATGAACTGTTCTTCAGAAAGATAGCCATGCCTCCTTAGGCAAAGAGGATTTTATTCTCCTGGGCCCTAAAAGGAAAATAAACAAAAAAGAAATCGAGCACATTTGTTGATTTCAAACAGAAGGATTTTATTTTAAATCAATCAACCTGTAGATGTGATAACAAGTTCCTGTTTTAAAGAAAATCAATCTGTCTGCGAGTTTATTGCTGGGTTTAATAGCGTGTGACGTTTTACAGGCTTTGATCTTGGAGAGAGTTTTGCTCTGAGGCGTGCATTTTGTGAAGGTGATAAAACCTGTTTCAAATTGGGAAGTGCCCTTCTTCTCAGAGACACTGGGTGAGTAAACTAATTCGTTTTCATTTCAACAATAGTAAAAAAATATTTTCTAAGGATATTCCAAATTCTTGCTCAAAAATATAAAAGCTCAGTTGTGCCCCTCAATGCTGTAATGAATATATGACTTATGTATTTGTTATTGATAAAATTCTGCAATCCAATCTTTGGTATACATGCAGAAAGTCTTCAGAAAATTACATATACTTTTGGAGTAATCTTGTTAGCATTTAAAGTAGACATAAATTTAAAAGTAATTTAAAAAGTGAACTTTGAAACATAAGGCTCAATATAGATCTAGAGACAAAAGATGGCTACTGCATTTATTTCTATATACTATGTTTTGTGGGGAATTAAAACAACAGTTTATTTGTGGGCGCTTCTTCTAAATACTGAATAGCACTGGAAGTGATGAGAAATTGGTTTGCAGTTTGGTTTTTTGGCATTTATATGTTGGCTCAAACTTGAACATCCTTGTGTACCAATGCAGTGTTGTGAATAAGCAGCACAGCCATCCTGGGTTTAACATTCAGCCCAGATGTCTTTGTGAGAAAGTGAATACAGCATGCATGAGTGCTCTTACTTTCGACATGTGTCTATGCATCTTGTTGTCTGTCCTCAGATTCTAGACACAGACTAAGTTTGTAACTCGTTTTTCCCCTCTGGAAATGTTTCTTTTCTTTTTAGTTTTTCGAGACAGGGTTTCACTGCAGTTTTGGAGCCTATCCTAGAACTAGCTCTTGTAGACCAGGCTGGCCTTGAACTCACAGAGCTCTGCCTGCCTCTGCCTCCTGAGTGCTGGGATTAGAGGCATGCGCCACCACTTCCTGGTAAAATGTTCCTTTTAAACTTCCTGTTTTGTGATGCTTTGGAAGACTTTAATTTAATGGCATTCTTCTGTTCATTCATTGATGAGAAACAAAGATGTTAAGGAAGAGCGTGATTTGATATTGCAGGTATATATAAGGAGTGATTGTCATTAGGTGCCATAAGGTATAGCTGTTCAGGTGACCTCATGAGGAGACACTGAGGACAGCCCCGCACTTCCATGCTTGGTTATGCATATGCTGTAAGGACAAGCAAGATACATGCTAGTGTGTGTGTGTGTGTGTGTGTGTGTGTGTGTGTGTCTAGGGAGGGAGGGAGGGAGGGAGGGAGAGGGATTAATTCTTGGTAGATAATGTTTCTTAATAAATTTAGGAAAGGCAATACATTCTGTTCAAACATTAAGATGCATTGGTTTTCTTACTTCTTTTCTCCTGGTGATTTAAATCCCTGTAAGTCTGGCAATATGGGAAAAGAATTGACTAGAGTGAGTCATTCTAAATTCACTGGACTTTCACGAAAGCAGAATAAGCTGATTTTAAAAGTACTGCCACTATGAGGTGATCTCCCTGTGAGCCCACGGGATTACCAATGAATTGAAGTTTGCTTTTCAACCTTTGGCTCTAAACCACTCCCCAGTCTCTGGACAATCAATGAAAGTGAATTATCTGACTCTGCAGAGCATAACCGTGGGTCCCTCCATGACAGGAAACTGGAGGGTGTCTGGTTAAGCTGACCAGCGAGTGTCAAGTCACTTGGCTCACTCCACTTACATTTTCCTCATGGAGCCAACTATGCTAGGGTGCTTCTCTTGCATGATGCCGTTTTGATTTTTCAATGGGCCTGGAGTAAAGTTGCAGCTATTTATATATTTGTAAATAAGCTGCCCTGCAGACTCAGCATGGGAAAAGGCAGATGCTGTTTTATATGGAAAATGAAAATGCTTTCTGTGCCTGAACTTGTTTTTATTGTTCTGGCATATTCTACTTGACATTCATGAGGGTAGAAGCCTCACAAATGTGGGGATCAGAAACCCATTAGAGTACATTCAATATCCTTAGCCTGGTTTCCTGTCTGACACCCAAAGTTTGCTCAGACAAGGGTCCTCAAGATATCTATTCTTATATCTACCTATCTATATCTATATTATTGTACATGTAAAACTATATTGACTAAAGTGTGTCTTGACAACTTGGTGTGTTTTTCTTGATTTGAAACTCCTGTCCATTTCTTCAGTATTTCTTGAGCTAACGAACGGTGAGTCTCTGGGCTTTAAAAGATTCTTGGTGGCGTGCTTTTAGTTGTCTGAGTTATCTTTCCAGGGGAAGCTTTTCCCCCTGTTAGGGGTTTTAGTCTTACTGCTAAAAGAATTTAAGAATGAACTCAAGTGGAATCTTGAAATCAATTTTATTAGAGTTTAAATTAAAAACTCTCAGAGCAGTCAAGCCGTAACTCTCCCCAGAGAAACAGAAGGGGAAAGAGAGAAAAGACAAGCATGTTTGTTGAACCAGCATGGAGGTCAGACCCATGGAAGACAAGCCACTGCATGGCAAGGAGTCAGGCAGCTGTAAGGTGTGCTTAGGGAACAGGTAGAAGAGAAGGGAAACACTACAGTCTTCTGTGTATTTCAGGAAGGTGGCGGGCACAGAAGCGGCATGAATGCACTCTGTAGGACACTGTGCAATGGGAAAAATCCAGCGTAGAAAAGATACAGTACCACATTAAAGGAGAGCATGCTCCACCTCTCTCCTTAGATGGGGGTGAGAGGAGCCTGCCTTCCTAGGAGCTGGACCTTGGAGAGGTTACTCACTTGACCCAACTGGGATGTTATGTCACCGGAGATTCTGTTCTCTTGACCAGAAGGAGTTTTTATTTTTTCCTTAGTGAGCCTTTATTAATTCTCTAACAATACAAAGAAAGGTGTTCATAAAATTTGAGTTTCTATGTATTATTGATCCTAAAGCCACCACAGTCAGAGCTGGATTAGAAAATAGGGAATAAATTTCAAGAAGTGAATCTTCTGATTTATCATTGATTCTGTTATGGTAAATTACCCTGTATCTCAGGTCATTAACTTATAGGGCTGTTTGGAAAACTATAGTAGGATGAATTTTGAGGCCATATTGAGTTCTGTTGATTTTTAGTACTTTGACCTATTAGAAGGGCACTTAAATGTGAAGCATTTATCTAATTATCCTTTATCAACAAAACGTCAGGTGTCAGATATTGGAGTAAAAACCTGAAAGATTAGAGAAGTATCAGAACAGGCACCAATGACTTTCTACTTCTTCTGTTCCTTCCTCTAAGAGGGCTGAGATCATCTCTAGGCTCTGCCTTACTACTTCCTCAGTCCTCCAAAACCTCTATGGTTAATTTTGGTCAGCTAACATCTGGCTCTACCTCTGATTCAATACAAACTGTATCGTCAGAATGCAAAACAGCATCATATATCATTTCTCCCCCTTTTTTAAGAAATAAAAAGGGAAGATTTTTAGCTCTAATATAGTAAAACAATATACAATATGTACAATAACTATGTACAAATACATACAGGTAAGAATTACAGTAACAATGTTCAGTCCATTTGCATTTGAAATTCAGAGAAAAATACTACATTATCTACCATATCTTGGTGAGTCCAAAGTGTTGTACCTAATTTACTTTCTATCCTAACTTGTATCACCAGCCCCAAACTATCTTTTTATGCTGCTCAACCTTATGTTCCCTACACTTCTCTTGTGAGTTTCTTTTCTGAATTTGGTAACAAGAAAAACTCTTGTTTTATCTTGATTTATCTTGTCTTCCGCTCCGTCAGAGACCCGAGAAGAATATAATGTTACCTGAGTAAATGGGAAATGCAGAGCAAACAACTTTCAAAACTAAGCAATGACAGAAACACCCAAGGTTATAAACCATCTTATAAGACTGGGGCTGGAAAAAAGACCATTTGCCTTATATGTCTGTGGAGAATAGCAGAAACAAAATTTGGGAAGGTTTATAAAATTTCATCCTGTTGGAAATGTGCTACACCATTAGGCCAATTTACTCTTTTTCTTGGGACATTTCTCTGGATGATTCATCTTTTTTCTTCAGATGTCTCATTTGTCCAGTTGTCTTCAGATTCCTTAGCTGGATGCCTTCATTCTCTTGGAAAACCAGAAACAGAACCCTACCGCAACCCTAACTTTGGGAAGTTTCCTTTTTGGTAGGTTATATCTGATCAAATGAAAGGGATTTGTTAGTCTTAAAAGTTAGTTTAGATTTAATGGCCATACTGTTTAATGAATTATTACCTCTTCCAGTCAAGAGGTCTCTCCTGTTGGAATCTAAGCTTTACCAGTTTTGATGGTAGGAATTCCTATCTTTTCTTCTTCTGTGGAAACAAAAGGGAAACCTCTTTCCCAATATGACTATATTTTGTTACCAAAATGTCTAGTGTATCCTTGGTTATTGCTGTATGAAGGCAGGGTTAGATAGCTCCATCCTTTTACCTGGAAGTAAGGGGTAGCCCATGGGAGTAGAAGAGTGGCTATGAGAATCCAAGAGAGATGCATCAGTTACATTTCATCACTGTCAAAAGACACCATGACCAAAAAGGCTCATGGAAGACAAAGTTTATTTGGACTTACAGTTCCAGAGGCCATAATGGTGGTGGGGGCAGGGGCATGGTAGCAGGTGGCTAGAATAGGGAGCCAGGAGAGGATCTACTCAACTGCAAAAAAGAAACAGAATAAACTGGAAGTGGGCAAGGCTATGAACTCTCGATGCAGGCCCTCACTGATGTACTTCCTCTAGCAACGTTGGACCAACTCCATAAACGGCATGACTATCTGGCTATGAGCGATCAATTACTTGAGCCTATGGGAGGATTTTTCTCATTTGAACTAGCACAGTTGGGTATCAGAAGGGATGGGGAGGGAGGGATCAGTGGATACTAAGTTACGATGAGATAGGAGCAGCTCCTGATGTTGGATAGCATACAGGGATAACCATAATGACACTATATTGTCATTTCAAAAGGCTTGCGAAAAGATTTTGAAAGTTTCTCTATAAGGAATTGATGACCATTTAAGGTGATAAACGCACTTAATTTCATTTATTATCATTCAATCCATACATGTATCAAAAGTCATATGACACTCCATTACTAGGTATGATTTTTATATATCATTTTGAAACAAAAAATCATAGGACAAGTAAAAATTTATAGAGAAATGCTTTCAGTCTTTTGAGATATTAGAAGTGTCAATGAATATTCACAAAAGCTAAGAAAATGTCATACAAAAGAAAACCTGCATGTCTCAAAGAAAGGGAAGAAGGAAGTAGAAACTAGTCTAATTTGTATTTTTGTATTTTAGACTTTTGGGGGTCCTCTGGAGTTTAGCATCTCCCTTGAAAATCACCCTGAATCTGAGTGGTGTACTGGAAAGCTTATGCCAAAATTCACATCTTGTCTTTAATAGTTTTGAATGATGGCCCCTAGAAGTATGATTTTTTTCACATGGGCTTTTATACAAACTCAAGTTTATTTTTTTATTAATTAAATTTCTTCATTTATCTTACATCCTGGCTGTGGGTTTCCCTCCCTCCTCTCCTCCACCGTAAGCTGTCATTAGTCAAACTCAGGTTTTTAGGAGTACAAACAGCACTCCAAACTACTGGAAAGGGGTTTTATGCTCCACATAGGATTATTGCCAAAACACTGATTTGTAGACCTGAGAGCCATCTTCAGAGATCCTGATAGAGTACTAGCTCTGTCCCAGCACATTCATATCCTTGTATACTTTGTGTTATTTGAAGTCATCTGTGGAGTTAGGGCATGTGGTTCTAAATTCAAAGGTGTTGTTTTTAAACTTAATCCTTATGCAATTGCTAATAGGAGCAGGTGTGTCTTCCACCTGCCATAGCTGTTCCTAAATGGTTCCCCTCAGCTAAAAGGATGAATGCGAAGCAGCATTTTTAAGTCCCTCTAATTTATGCAATCAACGCTTATTTCAGTCAGCAAACATCGAACATCCTACGACTCAGCACTGAACACTGTTCCAGGCTTCCACTGGTAAGGGATGTGAGTCTGTCTTCCCTTCCTGGAACCTATTAGAGAGATACAGGATACAGGAAAAGTTACACTTCCCTACAAATTTTACAGCTCTGACTATTTCCCTACAAATGTCATGATTTCCTTTAGCTTTGCAACTGAAGCAGATCCCATTACATCACATTTTCTTCATCTGTTTAACTACTGAGAGACAAAATCGATTCCACTTCTTAGTTATTGTAAATAAAATAGCAATACACACAAAAATATTACATTAAGTGAAGCATCCCAGGCTAATAAAAACAAATACTGAGTATTTTCTCTCATACATAGATATAATAGAAAAAAATATTATATATGGTAGCTAATCCATATATGTTCACATATAATTATGAAATTAAAGAGGAGGCCATGCAGAGGGGAAAATGAGGAAGAGGAAAATTAAAAGGATGGTATAGAGTACACATTCCCTAAGCAAGAAGTGAGTCACCTGGGAAGGGACCAGGAGGATGAGGAGGGAAGGGGAGGATGGGGATCAATAGGAACTAACTATGCATCAAAATACCATAATGGAACCCATCACTTTAAATATATGAAAGAAAGAAACAGCTACTAGGGACTGCAGAGATGACATATCAGCTGTTAAAAACACACGCCATTAAAAAAAAAGAAAAAAATATAGAAAAAATTGAATAAAAAAGAACACAAATGCTGACAGAGATGTAAGGAAAGGAGAAACTTATAAATTGTTGGTGGGAGTATAAACTTGTGCAGTCACTATAGAAATCAGCATGGAGGTTCCTCCAAAAATAAAACTGCTAACTAATCTGACAAAAAACAAAAACAAAAACAAAAAAGAAAAGAACACATGCTCCTCTCCCAAACCCGAGTTGAGTGTCCAGTACTCACATCTGGCTCCTTATGGAACCCTGCAATTCCAGTTCCAGAAGGCCCCAAAACTTCTGTCCCTCTGACCTCTTAGGTTATTGGCCCTCATATGTATACAACCACTCACACATAGAAATAATTCAAACTAAAGAAAGCTTTAAAAAAAACCCAGCAAATAATAATAATTAATAACACCAACAACAATGATAATTTCTTCTTGTGCTGGTCTGAGAAGCACCTGGAACCTCCGGTCTTTCACGGTTCAGCATCGTTAAGCCATGTGGCTCAAAGCCCACCACTCTGTCATTGAGGCTAAACTTTAAGCACCATGTGTGTAAGGGTCAATTTTCAGTATTTTCATTCTTTCCCTCATAAGGGCTTGTTTTCTAACCCGTGATTCACTTTTTTTTCACTCTTAGCTGGGTCCTTTCCAAGTACTTAAAACCAGCTGAATTCTGAGGCATGAAGCTGTGCTCAGAGCTCTGACACAGGCTTCTAATTCCTGAGCGTTTTTGAAGGATCATTTTGCAGTTCCATTAAGCTATAGAGAATGACTATGTGTCCCCTGGGCTTTCCTTTGGACATTCTTTTGTTTTGAGAGAAGAAGCTTCCTATATAAGGGCGATGTGACTTAGCTAAAACCTTGCCCAGCTGTTTTATGAGACTGACTGACTGTTACACATGATTCTTTATGTCATCACGGTGGTACTTCCTTAGTTATCATCTGGTGCCGCTAAGAATGTGAGGTGAGTCACTGCTCATACATTCTAAAATGGAAAGAGAAGACTGCTGGGCTCATAACTATGGAATTGTTTAAGTCAAGTCAAACTATTTAGCAAAATTACTAGTATTAGATTGGAAACTATTTAGCAAAATTACTAGTATTAGATCGGAAACTATTTAGCAAAATTACTAGTATTAGATCGGAAGGATTTTAAAGATAACTCTTGTAGAAGTTTTAAATAATGTATGGAAATATTAACAATAGTTACAAAAAATATCTCAGACCTCTTTAGGAAATTCAGGGACATTTTTATCTATCTACAAGTGATTTAACATTAAAATGACTACAAAAATGTAAAAATGATGCAAAATCCTCTAGAATTTTTGTTTATTTGTTCTGGAAAGTTTTATTTTTTTCTCTCAAATTTACTTTGTAACTGGTTGGATATAAATTAATGATCAGAAGTTAAGCCAGATATATGCAATGATTTTACAGAACCTGATAATCTAATTTCAATATTTTTAAGTCTTTTTTTTTTGGATTTTTTGAGACAGGGTTTCTCCGTAGCTTTTTTTGGTTCCTGTCCTGGAACTAGCTCTTCTAGACCAGGCTGGCCTCGAGCTCACAGAGATCCGCCTGCCTCTGCCTCCCGAGTGCTGGGATTAAAGGCGTGCGCCACCACCGCCAGGCTTTTAAGTCTTTTCATCATGGAAATTAAGCAACATAATAATACTTGATTTGACTTACATATTAACTATTTATTACATAACTTCTTCTATAATACAATTAGAAAGGACCTTCAGGACAATTCTGTATTATAAAAGTGGTAATTAAATACTCAACACAATATTTTAAAAATTGTATTGATTGATAGGTGGAGACTGCTTCATTTGCTCATCATTTTAAAACACAGTATCACTGAGTTGAAGGAACAAATATCCTCAAGAATATAAGAAATAAACACCTGCTAAATGGATAAAACCTTTCATTTTTACTACACTGTCTCTACTGATAACACTTCAGGAGATTTAAGAATATGCATTAATTGTAAGGGAAAGTAAAGAGATCCTTTTGAGATTACAGCTATGAAGTCACGTGGTTATGGAAATCCTCCTGCTCCTACCTTTTTACTGTATTTCTTATGAAGTCCATGTGCCTTTCTTGTTGGTCACCTAGGAAGACTTGAGAAGATTTTATCTTCTCCTCATCAAGCTTAGTTAATTGAATATTTTTCCTTCAGATTTCACATAACTCAGTATTATTTTGGAAAGCTAAACTGCATGCGTAATGGATCACAAGTGCATAGATATTCATTGCTATCACTTTAATTGAAGATCCACTTGAGTGTGAACCCAGAGACAGATAATCTTATTTGTTCAGAAACTTTTAAAATTTTGTATCTCTTTGGAGTGCTAGTGGAAAAAAAAACTTATAAACCTTAAATATTTTTATTTCACATGAGTTGTGAATGAAGACACTATGAAGAGATTTTATTTGCATAATATTAACTTATATTTTGTTGTGAAGAAGCCGCTAGTTAGTTCCTGGTCACTTAACCCCATGAAGTCATGGCCTACCAGCAAAGTTTCAGCATGTCTGTCTCCAGTGGTGGCTCCATGGTTTCTCTCTGACTCCACCTCCTTTCTCCCAGCATTCAGCTTAGTTTTTCCTACCTACTTCTATTCCCTGCACAGGTCCAAGACAGTTTCTTTATTAACCAATGGTATTCACAGCATACAGAGGGGAACCCCACATCAATATTCAATATATTAGTAAAGTAAGGAGTCTCATAATCACCTTCAAAGATTAAACCCTCTGTCAAATAAAATGAAAACAAATGCCTGTGAAATACTGCTGTCCATTTACAAACTTACCTCTTTCTAGATTCAAATGCATATGAAGAAAGTGACTGTGTTTCCATTTCTGAGGAAAACAGTGTTTTTTTCCCCTCCACTTGCTATAGTGGAGCAGAATGCTAGCCATGTAAAACACAATTCTTCCAATGGAACAGCTAGGATGTTCTCTCAGCAGAAGGAAAGGTGGTGCGAGACAATTCTGTATTCTGTCAATTATGTTTGAAATAAACACTGATTGGCCAGTAGCCAGGCAGGAAGTATAGGCAGGACAACCAGACAGGAAGTAGAGGCAAGGCAATGAGAACAGGAGAATTCTGGAAAAGAGGAAGCCCATTCCTCCATAGTCCTGTCCAGACACCAAAGAAGCAGGATGTGACCTGCCCCACTGAAAAAAGTACAGAGACATGTGGCTAACATAGATAAGAATAATGGGTTAATATAAGTTATAAGAGTTAACAAGAAGCCTGAGCTAATGGGCCAATCAGTTTATATCTAATGTAGATTCTCTGTGTAAGTTTTTTGGGGCTAAAGGCTGTGGGCTCTGGTAGGAGGACAGAAATCCCAACAAGCAGGCCCTCATGTTACAGGAAGGGAAACAAATGAAGGCCAGCTTTGTATCTCTGAGCAAACAGTATTCAGAGGAAAACAAAAACCCCATATAAATAGGATATAACTTTGTGGTGGGAGAAAAGAAAAAAGAAAGGGCAGGAAGGGAGAGGAAATGAGATCAAATGATAGGCTTGTATCACGTTTTCTGTCAACTTGATTCAATCCTGGGAAGAGGAAATCTCAGTTGAGGAAAAAGCCTCAATCAGAATACCTATGAGCATGTCTGGGGAGCATTTTCACACTATACAAAATAACCCAGGTGGATGAGCACATGCTTCACACATCTCTGATCTTATTAAGCCCATAACAGTCCTGAGAAGATTAATTAATAATTAACTTAAGGAATTGGAAAATGTATTTTTTTTTATAATGCTTGCAAAGCTTTAAATAGCTAAGCATAACCTTAAATTTTATGAATCAATTTTGCTTTTTTATTTATTTAGCACGTGTGTGCATGCACATTTATGTGTGTGTGTGTATGCAAACATACCATCACATCTAACGTGGAGTTAGAGGATAATATGAGGAATTTGGTGCCCTCATTCCTCCATGTGGCTTTGAATTGAATTGAAGTCAGTTTATTGTCTTGGCTACCAGCACCTCTACCCCCACTGATTCACCTCTCTGGCTCTAAATTGTTGAATTAGTTAAAGAACTGATGGTTGTAAAATTATGACTTCTTGCTATATATAAGAATACCTTTATAGCAACTCTACAGACTTTTTATAAAGAGGTAGGACTCTATTTTTATAAAATATCACTATAATCATAAAATAGTTTTACAATTACTCTTGGATGCTACCAAATAAATAGATAAAAGCACAATTTCAATGATAAACTTTAGGATTTACGTCAACCAAGGAAGAATAGCTGTGGTACCTAATTGCTCATAAACCTCTTACCATTTCAACTTTTTTTCTTCGCAATGAAGACTAATCAAAATGGTAGCCTAAAATTGCTTATATTATTTTATGCGGCACATATATTTTACTTACCTTGTCCATGGCCTCATTTTAATGACAGCTTAGATTTCTTAAAATACTCTAAAAAGGTGAATATTTTATAACGTTTAAACAAAAACTAAGATATTCAAATAACTGAAAAGAAAAAAATTGATTTGCTGTGACTAGACACTTTAAGTGAATTGGGGATAGACTTGTCAGTAAAAGTTTTGATCAGCATTGTCACACATGATGGCACTGTAAGAATTAACACCTAGGTGCTTGAATGTAGGCTTGAATTAGGCAATCTTACTTGAACCCTCTCATCTTCCTCTTTACATTTTGGAATCCCTGTCTCTGCTGTCTTCTCCAGAGGTGGCCTTTCTGCTTTCCTCATTTGTGATCTTAGTCTTCTCCCAGCCGACCTCCTATGAGACCTTCTTCCACAACTGATCCTTTGTACTTGTGTCTTCAACTTGTCTCTTCATAGTACCCTAGCCTCTTAGTCTTCGAATATATTCTTAATCCCACCCTAGTCTAGAAACATTTCCTAAACAGTCCCATTCACTCACAAACGCTTCATGTGACTGACCTGTTTTCTTAATCATCCCCTAACCCATTCACATCTGACCAAGATTTCTTCAGTCCTATAAAAATGTCTTCTTCTGAGATCCTAGTAACTACGCTTCCATTTCCAGTGCCAATGACATCAGCATTACAATGTCTCTCTCATACCTGTGTTTCTCATTCCTGCCAACTGGACTGCTATGTAGCCTAGAAAACTTTGTGCAGTTCTATCTTCAGCATTCAGTCCCTGCCGATGTCTTCAGTCAAATTTACTTCAATTTTGTGCTCCAATACACACTTCACTTTCAATGTAATTTTGCCCACAATTCTGATGTCATTTTGGCCAGAGTCATATAACTGGTCTCAGTTATATTGAGAAGACTCGATCAATTTGGGGGTCCAAATGATGTCATGAGCACACAAAACCTCCATCACTGTGAAACCTCCTCCTTACCTGGTTATCTAGGGAATGTCAGTTCCCCCAAATATTTGGGTTTATTTTCTGGGAACCACAGGGATGTTCATTATGTGTACATGTTTAAAACAAAAAGATATGGTTGAGCAAGGGCTGTAGCCCAGTGGTTCCAGCACTGAGTACTACCATGGCACATGTAATGCCCGTGGGGTGGGTTTAATTCCCAGTGCTATAAAGAAAATAGGAATTGAAACAAGACAAAAAAAAGTAAATCCACTTCCATCATTATTCTCGAAATTTCTGGTCTTACCCTTGCTGGAATTCCTATCCATGAAAATGTTGCTCCCCATGATCCAGTGAAATTCTGTTCAGACCTGCTCATCTTCAGTCTTCGGGTTACAGAGTTACCCTGTAGCTACACACACATCCATCCTTTGAAGGAGTGTGTTAAGGATGCAGCGCCTCTGATTCTGGGGCACTGAGGCCGCACAGTTTACCCACATAGCCACACAAAATTCTCAGTAAAGAAATTCTATTGACTCCCAGTTCTCCTTCCATGAGGCTCAAAAGTTAGAGATATGAATATGATCAATTCTTTCAGCTGCCCTCATGTTGCCTTGCTCTTTTTAATACACATAATAATCACATAAAATTATCTGTTCTTAGGAGGACCACAGAGAAGAGCGCTTTATGATATTATGTCACTGTTAAGTTCAGCTTTGATGCCACTGAAGGAAAAGAAATTCTGCAAAGCATTTCACTCAATTCCTAAATGATCATGGGTGCTCACTGTGAGTTGAAAGATGAAGAAAGGCATAGTCCATGCTTTCAAGTTATTTCTGTCCCAAAAGCCAGAGAAGCCAACAATTAGCTATTATGGAATGTAATGTCATATATATATATGACATGAACTCTGGGAGAGCAGATGAAGAACAGTTTTACAGAGGATTTGAAAGGTTGGGATTAAAAGTATGATTTGCTAGATGAGCTGGGGGACAGCATGCACTATGTCTGTTAAAGAGAATATTAAAGTCCTTTTAAAGGTCAAGGCACTTGGAGGGATACTAAGAGAATCCTGTGCGGTTAGTGAACCACGGTGGGAGAGAGTCGAGACAGGCCAGGCTATTCTGAAAGGCCGCATGTGCAGGTCTGAAGAGTGTGAACCTCATTCATCCTAAAAGTCAAAGGCTTGGGAGCAGTAGCATACACCCTAGGAAAATAAAATAGGAACTGTGTGAATGCCATTGAGAAATCCCAGCTTTCAGTTAGGTGTGAGACTTCTGAAGTGGATTTTGAAGCAGACGCCAAGCACCCAGATCCCAGAAATCATTTCTGATCTCCAGGGATTCTTGTGACGACTGAGTTTTACTCAGGATGTTTTGCTCTTCCTTGAGTGAGAAACACCTGACAGAACTCACTTGCGATGGTTCCCTTTTTCCAAAGAGCAACTCGCTTAATTCGCCTTGGTGTTTTTGGTTTTGTTTTTCCTGGGAAGCTGGACGGCATTTGCAGGAGGGCTTGTGTTCAGCAGGAAGTCATTTCAACACCACAATGAACAAGTGCTTACCAGAATGGGCGAGAAATTATTAGAGCATCACCAAGCTTTGTTTTCCCATTAACAACCCATCTGTCTGAATCCTCTTAGCAAACACAAAAAGGCTAAGATTTCAGACTCTCTGTGACTCTGAAATCAAACATTATCCCCAAGCCTGAGGGAAGGCATGTTGACAGACTCTCCAGCCCAGCTAGCCACACTCGCCTGTAAGGAGACAGGTGATTGTGGATGTCAGCTGGGAAAGAAATGACTTACTATAAACTGCAGGCATCTCTCACTTCACTCTCAGGAAATGTAACTTGGATCATATTTCTCTTCCTGGAAGACGTTCAGCAAGGCAGAGACCTCAGCGATACTGGTAAATACGGAAGTTCTTCATGAACCCTGCCTCACGCTTATTCAGAATGGAAGAATTAATTTGGAAGCCTGTTCTTAATGTTTAAAAATAGAATTTTTTTCCATGTGGCCTTTCATTTTAAAAGGAAAAAAAATAAACAAATGTCCGTCTTGTTAACTATGATCTAGAAAACTTGCTTTAGTTCTACGGGAACAGAGCTTTCTTCTGAAGGCCGCTTTCCTTAAAGCCCTGGGCCATGAGCTGCTTGAAGAATTAGCATTGGGACCCCAGTAATCAACACTTAAGCCTTTTCAACACGTTGTTGTTTAGGAACAAATTACACTTGTTTGGGGAACATAATTTATGAAGTAAAGGTTTTCTAAAACAATTAAGCCCTCCTTCTTTTGGTTTATGATCGCTAAGAGCTTGAAAAAAAAAATCTCTGTTCTTGTTTTTCATAGGTTCCTCCTGGCCTCAAATTCCTTATTAAAAGGAAGTCTGCGAAAAGGAAATAGCAGTTAGGAGGTTGTTTCTCTGCTCGGCCTCTTACACCGCAGTTGGTTTTATCTTTTACTCTGTGTGTGAGACAGAAGTGCTGTTTGCCACTTGCAGACTGTGATTCCCGTAGGAATGCAGAAAACTCCACCAGGCTGAGCTTTCTATACAAGGAAATGACTTGACACACCAAGAAACAAAAATTGATGACTGTTCGCTGTGCTCTTTATTTTTCTCATCAGAGAAACATCTAAGCTTGTGATGGGGAATAAATCAATCTGTCTTACACTTCCTTCTCCCCATAGAACAGCCATGCCGGTACATATCTGGGCATATTTTAGAAGTGAGCTATTTTCAGTGTCATTCCTCTTGAATCTGCCAGGCTTCCAGTGCCCGCTACCTGGAAAGGAGGTGGGCAGCGAAGACTTGTCCCCTGGAGTCGGGCCCTGCTGCCTTCTCATTAGTTGGTCAGCCAGGGCAGCCTTTCAATTTGCTCGGTTGAATTCTTCTGTCCTTGTGTGACGAGGCTAATCTTTACCTTCATTAAGTTAGCCTTGTGGGCTGGTAGCAATGCCAGATCCTGGTTTGGGAACTCAGTGGATGAACGGGGTGGAACAGACACTGACCTGTATATGAGACAGTGATCCAGGATCTGAGCAAAGAGTTCTCCTGTCAATCATTGTTCACAACTGTCAGATATATGATCATTTCTTTACACCCTAAAGGGTTGTTCATTGCCCCCTCAGCTCTGGCAATCACACAGGTCCAGTGTGTGCTTGGGGGGGTGTTTCGAGCAAGAGAAGAGAATGGCCTTCCTAATACATAGTAGACCTGCCCCAAGGTGTCTGCCCTGATCCTAGGAGAGCATCAGCTCCCGGATGAGAAGGGCTTCTAGCTTTAAAAATTAAGCCACCAATCCCTTAGGATTGCTATCCAGCCAAGGTTACAGCTATACAGCTACTTGACCCCTGACCTTTGGACTGTGTTCACTAAGTACCCTTGTTAAGCTCCTCAGCCCCTTTCACACTCCACCGTGAAACCCCAGCCAAGTCTCCATTCAGACAGCCCAGGCTCCAGCCATGGCTAACACATAAGGAAGGGTTTTTATACAAGAAAATTAAAGTGAATTAAGTCTGTATTTTTTTGAAAAAAAAATTCTTTATCTTTTTAATTAGAGTACTATTCTATTTGTTTTCTTCCCTGGGTGTTAAAGTCTCATCCTGGTACCTTTCTTCTATAAGACACACAGATATTTCTCAATTCTTCAGTCCTTTTTGTCAGACTGTGTAACTATTGATGTATATACTGCCCTCGAGATTTCCACTCCTTCCTGAAAGCTGAGTTACTGTTAAAGACGCACTTGTCCAAAATAAACAAGTAATCTCTCAGATTTATAAGGGCAATTAGTTCTCATTTTACCTTCCTTAGCGTATATCTTTCCTAAGACCTTAAGTAGCCCATTTTAAAGACATTACTGTGTGTTTTGTGACACTTCCTGGTGCGCTCAGATAACAGGAGGGGGAGGAGCTGTAATTATCAACCTCAGGGATACCAGGCGCCTAGGAAGGACAAATGTCACCGTGACTATTTTCCTTAGAGACCAAACAGGATTTGCTGTTGTTGCTAGTATCACTGTGTGATTGTAAACATGGAACTGATCCCTTCCTTAGGTTTTGTAACGTTGGTATTTTATATTAATTTACTCACTCCCCCATGCTCAGGAAAAGAACTGGAGACCTCTTTTTCTGCATCAGAGTCTGAAAGGATTACTTGTATGCCAGCTCAGAAACAATGAGGAGAATCTTATTTGTAACTAAGAGGATGCAAGCAACTTGATCTCCTGGGAAAAGCTGACCTTGGAACAAAAAGTCATGAGTTCGAGTCCCATCGTGATCTCTGCCTGGCAGAGGGAGGGAAGGGCAATCATTTATGTCCTGTGGCTTTGATTTCTCACTTCGGAACTAAGGTGGTTGATAAAAATTACTGCCAGGATCCTTTTCAGAATAAGAGTGCAGTGTGTGGTTTCTCAGGCCTGAAACATGTGCAAGAATACAAGGCTAATACTGAATAACGTTTTTGTTGAAATCTTCAGGTGTTAGTGTTTTTCCATCAGTGGTCTTAAATCTGTGGGGATTTTACATTCCTTTTTGGGAATGGCCGTCTGATGGGCTCATTGTTGGACAGTTTTTGTTTCTAAATTTTTCATGAAACTTTAGCATCACCTGGTCCTTTAATTGCTTCTTCTGCCATTTTCCTGTTGAATAGAATATGGTGTTGTTTCCTAAGGTTAAGCAGGTGAACATAGATGTTCGGGCTCATTTAGCACCTAGGACAAGATCACGGGCATTGTGGGTTTCTGAAATGGCACAGGTCACCGTCCCAATGGTTGTGTAACAGACACAAGTTTGCCATACCCCTGTTTTCATGGAAATTGTTCTGTGGTGTGGGAAATAGGTGATAAATGTGTAAGATGGTAAATTATTAAAGTCTCAGAAGACTGAAGAAAGTGGAGCAAGGCGATGCATCAGGTAGTGACTGGAGCCAGGATGATTTTAAGCTTCTAAGAGAAAATGACATTTGAGCTGAGACAAGAGTGATGGGAGGAATTTGTGTAAATGGAAACTTTGGAAATACTGTCCCATGAGAGGGCTCAGTCAGGAGATACAAAGGACCAAGGCCTCAGTGACCAGAGTGCATTGAAAGAATCAAAATCCAGGTCACTGTGGCATTCGCAGCTGCCATACAGAATCTGGTGGAGGAGGCAATGTGTCTGAGGCGGGACCTCATCGGCTTCTGGACCAGCATTGGGAATGTCCCCTTTTCTCTACAAAATGGAGGACATGTTCTAAAAGTTTTCAGCAATTTTCAATTTGAAAAGTTTATTCTCTCTCCCATGTGCTGAGCAGACTGAACCCAAGAGGGAAAGGAATATGTCTAATCACAATAGTGGAATAGGACTTCCATGGAGACATGCTGACTGCCTGCACTCATGCAACGACAGTGTAGATGGAGAAGAATGGATAGAACTGGGGTCTGTTTTGGTGGCGGAAGGAGTAAGATTTGCCAGTGGATTGGGTTGATACTGAAGGAAAGGCAAGAATTAAACGGACTTCCTGGGACTGGGAGAATGTCTGTGTGTCTATGGAGTTGTGGAATGTTGATAGATATACTTGGCTAGAAAAACAAGAAGTTGAACAAAAGAATGATCTTGGCCTCTAAGTAAAAATGCCCAGGAGAAACATAGGCATGTGAGTCCAGCGCACACACAAGAGGGAAGTTGACAAAGCTGACCAGGGTTTTAGCTTCCTTCTGGCTTATCTCCCTCCTTCCCCCTCTTCCCTTCCCCTCCTCCTCCTCCTCTCTCCCCCTCCCTCCTCTTCTTTCTTCTTTTGCCTCTTCCTTTTTCTCCTTCTTCCTCTTTCTCCTCCCCTCTTCTTCTTTCCCTCCCTTCCTCTCTCCCTCCCCTCTCCACATCTCTTTCTCTCTCTCCCCTCCATACCTCAAGATGACATTTTGAGTGCTCGGATCTCATAACAGAGGTGTGTCATTTTGGTCTGGCTAACTCAGGGGTATTTTGGAAATCAAACGTGGTCTTCCCTCTAGGTTCACTATTAAAATTTCCTTCCTTTATCATAATCCCTGCAGATTTCAACTCTGTACTTTCCCAAGTGAGAACTGATTATTAGAAAACCGGGTAGCAAGATGTAACTGGTTTTCAAGGATTAATATTGACTAAGGTCTAGGGCTAGCAGGGCGTCTGTTTTATAAACAGAAGCACTATCCAGGGAGGAGGAGCAGCCTACCAGTGGCTATCACCAGCTTGGGCATTCAGCGAAAGCATTGCAGAATTAGAGAGAATGCTGGCACCTTCCCACACTTTTTGACCTCAGACCGCATGTTTAAATGACTTTGGAAGCACAATCCATTTCACAATAATTAAAAGTACACAGTCATTCTCTACCAAAGTCATTCTTTCTTTCTTGCCAAGAGTTTCCTATAATACAAAACTGTATAAACTTTGTTATCCTATTTATCCTTCCTAATGGCATTAAATAAAATTTGCCTAGCAAGAAATCTCATTATCAGCAAGGAAAAAAAAAACACTAGAGAATATAGCAAACGTACAATTTGGATCAGTACAGTCTAGTCTAAAGTTCTGAACAATGAATTCTTTCATGGATACTTTAAATGGATGTTTTTTTAAAAATAAAATGCAGTTTCATACGTCTTAGGGTTTTGTCATTAATTGATGAATTTTAAGTATATAGAAAAAATATTCACTCAGGCACATTTTCATTTGAAGTTTTCCTTTTCAGTCTTTTCTGATGCTTCAGGGTATTCCTCGGTGTAAAGTGGCAATTACCGACTTTAGTGACTTAGATTTACCTATTATAATAGAGAAATGTAATTATTAGTCTACTTATCACCATTCAAAAAACTTGCCTCACTAATTTCCTATGAATACATGTGGCATTTGGAGAATTAGGAAGAGGTGGTGGTATAGTCTATACTACTATATTATTAGGTCTCTGAAGAAAACAAGTTAACTTATAGTCATTTTATTGGTTAGTGTTATTTTTTCCAAATAGAAACAGTTGCGGGTTTTTGTTGTTGTTGTTGTTTTTTGTTTGGCTTTGGTTTGTTCAGACAGGGTTTTCTCTGTGTAGCCCTGATTGCCCTGGAACTGGCTCTGTAGACAAGGCTGGCCTCAAACTCAGAGATCTGCTTGCCTCTGCCTCCAGAGGGCATGAGTCAGTTGGGATTTTTAAATGATCATTAATGAGATGATGTTCTTTGGAAAAAATGAGTAAATGTAGAAAATACAAAGGAAAAAATTAAATCTCACTCAATTTTGACACCCAAAGGAAAACAATGTCATATTCAAAATTCCATTGAGCCCTCAAAAGTAGGTTAATATTAATGCTTAGGGCTAAAATTTATATGGATGATATTGGACTAGAAGCAATGAATATAAAATAGGGCAAAGTCAGAAAATATTCCATTGATAATTTATAGCAAAGCTATATATATATTCATTCGAGTAAAGCTTAACAATATTTTCCTTAATGGCAATATCACTGAATAAGCAGCGGGTAGGGTTTCTTATAGGAAATTACACTCCATTCAAAAACATTCAGGCTGGATATCTTGGACATAGCAAGCTGTCATTATATCTCTCTGGTAGCACACAAGTAATCCAATATGGCCTCTTTTATAATAGAAACTTTGGCAAGGCCCAGAGAAACTGTTCTGTGTCACACTGGCTGTTTGTGTGTGTGTCCTATAAACACGAAACCAAGACGGTAGGAACAGATCTCGTTTTTAGCATCTTATTTTTAAAGAAATTTTTAGAAATTTCTCTTTAAAATTTACATGCTTGGTAAGAAAAATAAAATTAGTTTTTTGTTCTCAAAGACTGAATATAAATCTCTGAAAGAGGAATATGATAAATATAAAGATCCTCTACAAATGCACACCAGAGACATTCCTTCCCTGCACATTTGAGGGTGTAATTGTTATGTATTAATTATATTACGTAGTCATTTTATCACAAGAGAAGTTTCATGGTATAAAACATTTAAACTTTAAAATTAGATTATAAATTGCTGAAAATATCATATTGAACCTTGTTGTATGAAGTATTTAAGTTTCATCCTAGAATTAAGTCAGTCTTTACCTATTTCCTTGCTCAACTACTTCTTTCTTTAATACAAAGTCATTAGTGCCCCCACTGAAATGCTGGCAGACTTTGTGGTAAATATAAATTCCATGTTTGTGTTCAGTGTCAGAGATGAGCACAGTGATAATCCAAGTAGAAGATGACAAAGAGTTGTTTCATTATTTTTTTGTTTTGCCATAAAACGAGTTAAAATAACTGCAATGTTGATTTTTTTTAAAAAAGTGAAAGAGTTAAAAGGAAAAGAATTTACTCCATTTAAAGCAAAGAGAATATGGACTAAAATTGTCTATGTTAGTGTGTTCAGAAGTCTGTCAATACAGTAAGGGCTTACGACAATCTAATGACTGGTTAAGTCTAGTAGGCATGGACAGCAGCTTAGGAGCCACTGGAAGGTGGCAACAAGGGGTTCTGGGTTCTTAATATAATCCTCCTAGACCTGGCTTTACCTGGCTGATATTTAAAGTTCATCTTTATTTTTACCAGGGCAGAGCTCGCTCAATAGGAGTTGCTTCTTCCTTTGGGAAATAGCAGAAAACAATCAGAGAATTACAACTACCATTTGGGGGACCCAGACACTGCTGTTCATAAGATTGTGTGAAAAGACAGGAAAGACTTGAGAAGGCCTTAAGAGTCTAACTTTGGATGAATTTGAAGCTCTGGATAAACCTAACCAGAAGACTCACAAGAACTGTAGACTACTTCCTGAATGGTTATCTAGTACCCTCTGAGGGTACCGCAGTTATCCAGTAAACTCTAGGTATACTTCAGTTATTCATTACCATATGACTGCACCCCAGTTAGCCAGTACCCTCTGAGTGTACTCTAGTTATCTAGTACCCTATGAATGCACCCCTAGAGCAGAGCTGGAAGATTTATAACTGAGTCTCAAGGTCTCTCTCTTCTCTACTTCATCAGTGCTGGGACTGCACGTTCAAGACACCATACCTTGTTTTACTGTGTGTATTGGGATTGAACTCATTTCCTCTTGCTTGTGTGCCAAGATAATAATTTACTGAGCTATCAACCCGGTACCTTGTTTATTTTTAGCTCTTTTTCTTCTTATGTTTAAAACACATAGGTGTAAATACACGTGTATGTATATAATCAATAATTATAAATCTATGTTGATAGGTATATAAAGTATAAAGAAGCATAAATAACACAATGAGAAAAAATGGTTATATAAGAACCAAATTTATATATAAAATGTTATATGTATAATTTAAATTAAGTTGTCATTAATCTAAACCACAGTGTTGTAAATCTATGTTAGGCATCATACGGAGAGCAGTCAGTAAGAAAGTAACATAAATGGTATATTTTTAAAAGGAATAAAATGGCACTGTAGAATAACATTTAATAAATAATTAATGGAACAATAAAAACATAAAGTAAGTGGAAAACAAACAGCAAATGACAAGTATAGATCTCATCTAAATGGTTATTATATGAATCTCAGACATTTATCAAATTCATAAAAGTATGATACATATATGTAGAATTTAAAATAGACATACTCTATTTTTTAAATTTTAGTAAAAAAATCATTAAAAATAAGAGAAGAAATATGCCACTCAGTCTGAATTAAAAGATTGCACTATTGTCTATGAAGACTCCTATAATAGCTATACAAATGTTAGACAAAATAGACTTTAAGGAAAGGCTATTTTTATAATGTATCATTTTTAGTGCTTCAAAAGGTGATCATTACACATGTACACAACACTACAGCCCTAAAATACACAAACTCTAACATAGTTGAAGACAGACATAGATAATTCAATAAAAAATGTGGAAAATTTCAATACCAAATGTAAAGATTAATGGACCATTAGGTAGAAAATTCTCAAGGAAATAGGAAGCTTGAAGTCTGTGAGATAACTTATCCTAACCGTTGTCTGGGGGAGATTCCTTCCTGAAATAGAAAAAATACATGTGCTTCTTAAGTGTGCATGGAACATTGTCCGGAATAGGCTATAAATACATTTTAAAAATTTAAATGTTTCATATTCACATTGGATTATGATGTTTTCCAATCATAAAGTACTCAGAAAACAGCAAAACGTACTCCACGTATAAAAACATGTACATGTTAAATACTCTGCATTTGAATTACCCATGGATCAACTATATTAAGATTCATGGGTAGAAAAAGAAATTTTCCAAAACTTACCCACTGCAGATAACTCAATGCTTATTAAGACCATCTTTGGCATGTTCTAGGAATTGCACACCACAATCCCTTCCTACTGCCTGGGGCCAATCGAGTGAAAGCATGAGCTGAGAGATTATCTGTTAGAAATATTGGAAAAGGCACAGAGAACACAGCCAGACAAAGTAAGAGCCCGTGAGGGGAATGGGAATAACAGTCTAGAGAAAACTGTATGAATGAGGAAAAAGAGACAAAAACACACAGAACAAGGGAATAAGAGGACAAGCTCCTCCCATTCTTCCTGTACTCTTGGTATTCGCTATGGAAGCAAAGCTGAAAGTCACAACCATGAACCCCCCAGGAGAGACTACATCCAGCTCATAGACTCCACAGCATTTCTAACTGTGGCTTTAGTAAATTTCTTAGGAATGGAAATAAAGATAGAGGAATCACCCTCAAAGAGGAGTCAGATGAGGAGTTTTAGAGAAGTGGGTTAAGAAATGATTTACTAAGCCCTTGCATTTTGGTGAAAACGGCAAGCAGGAGTCCCAGAAGCATTAAGTATCACCAAATCCTGGAGATACAGTTGACAGTGATCTAGGGTCTGTGACTCCGAGACAAGGTATTTTAAGACATCTCTCACTACACCCTCACAACTATATTCTTTCAACAGATCACTGTGAGAATCCCCAACAGCTGTCATCTTGCTTTGCTATTAGTAAGTTGTTTTAAAACTGATTTTACTTTCAATGTTAGGTTTTCCATTCGTATCATGTAATTCTGGTTTTGGCCACCTTGACATTTCCCTGTTCTGAACCAATTTATATTACTTCTTTATGTCACAAGAACACTCTCCACTCTCAACCGGTTTGAAGAAGCAGCAAGTATAGGCTAGGGCCTTCCTTTTGTCACCTTTCAAAGTTTTAGAGTGTTCTATATTAGAATTCAGCTGACAACTATGTAATTCCAAGTTTACTAACTGCTGTTCCTTGGCTTTGTTCGGTTTGTCCATTGTTGGTCTGGACAGTATTTTTTTTTTGAAAAAAAATGTGATTAATTGCCAACATTTAAAACTCTAAACTTTTTAGGTATAAATCTAGACTTTCGGCTTTTGGCTTCTGTGGAAAAATGGATGCTCTGGCAACATTGAATCTATGTTCCCAGATGGTACCAGCTGGCTGGTACTATTTAACAGCTGTCCCTGTAGATGGTCTGGGCTGTTCCCTACAGTCCTCATGTGTCTCCTCTCCATAAGGACCAGTGTCACTTTACTGTGGTTAACTCACTGTTCGGGTTTTCATACAGAGGCAGAAGAGGAATTTGTGAATTTTTGAAATATTGGGTATTCACTGTTCTATCAAAATGGGGGAAGTATATTGAGGGCCAGTCAAGTTCTCATCTGAAAAACAGTCCAAGTTCAGCTCAGTTATTTGTTTGCTTGCATGTATTATCTACTTTGTGCAGACACTGCTGTAGCTGCTAAGGACATATAGGCGAGTGGATTGGATGTAAGCACCCAGAGAACTTACATTTCAGTCTTCCCTGCAGGGACCTGTAGCCACTGTGGTTTAAGGCTTAGTTTGCATGAAAAACAACGACAAAAATATGTGCCAGTAGTCTTCAAACCTGCACGAACAGTGGGAAAGGTGGCCGAGAAGAGGGTAGTGGGTTAGCTGATTGAAATAATGCTAGATTTCAGGAGGCAGTGGGTAAGGAATGAACGGATGGCAAGTATGTCCTGTTCATTAGTTTGATGAGTGAGCTAGAAGCTATCAGTTGTACAGCCAGGTCAGAGGAAGTCTGATTTATAGCAAGAGAAGAGATAATTTGCAAAGCAAGATTATGAGACCATTTGAAAATGATGCCTTAAAGATTGAAAAAGAGGTTTACTCAAATATGCAAATACATCTGTAGGCTGGGATATTAAACAATAAAAAAATTACAAAAAAATTATAGTTCATTCTAGAAGAGAGAAGGCAATTGCGGACTATATACCTGACTGAACAAGGGCAAGGAGCTGAACCTTCAGTGTTGTAGGTGGGCAATATTGGTAAGAAGTGGATCTACCCCACCAGATTGCTGAAGCTTGCATGGTTAAGAGGAATCAGCCTCTGCAGAAACCAATGAGGGAGTGAGTGTAGGCAGGTGTACATGTATAGGTTTGTGCAAATACTCCCATGTTTGTCTGTGTACGTGTGCCTGATAAGCGTGTGAATATGGAGCTCCATGTTACCAACTTACCACCATCATGACCCAACCACAAAGGAGGTGAGGGTTTTATCAGCTAAACAAACTGAGCTACAAATCTGCTAGAGTGTCTTCAACAAGAGAGTAAAGACAAGGATGAGTCGGAAGAAGCAAAATTCTATAATGAACCATGAGACTCTTACATTACCCCCCCCCACACACACACACATACACACGCTTGTAAAATGCTTGTAGTAGGTGAACATCATTTACTAGGTATAAAACAAAAGCAATCTTTTTGGGTAAAAAGAAATATATCTGGATAAATAACCACGACACATTAGCATTTGAAGAGCCCTTGGTAAAAACTTCCAACTAATGCTGGGCAATGAGGCATGCCCACTGACTCATCATGCCAACAGAGACATTGCTTTTCACATTGAAAGCAAAGTAGAATATCAACTCCTATTACACGTGATAAGGGATTAATGTGGGGCTTGGGATTCCCTTCAACAGTAGTTTTGCTGCACCTAACTCAAAGCTTCCATTTGGAAGTGTGTTTCCTGTTATCTCTTCAACCCTACATGTGCCCACCTTTCAGGTTTAAATATTCCCAAAGAGAAGTGGCAGGTATCTGTGCCTGCTTTGTTGTTGTTGTTGTTGTTGTTATGTTTAAGTCAGCAACACTACTTCAAACAACACAGTAATTGTCAATAGTAATTTAGTAAAAATTTTATCTGATACTGGAAAAAAATCCCAGCATAAACAATATCCCATTACTGGGATTTATTTTCAGGAAATTGTTAAAAAAGAGTTGTTTCCTAATTGATTAATTAAAGGGATATAATAATGTAATAATGTTGTGGTAAGGTCTGTTGCTTCTTTTGCTAAACTCTCAACAAACAAAATAAATCTAGATTATACGTAGGTTAATTCATCTATTTTTAAGATTTCTTTATCATTTTAAAATTTTATGTCTATGAGTGTTTGACGGAATGTATGTATGTGCACTATGTGCATACAGTACTCATAGAGACCAAAAGAAGTTACTCGATCTCCCGGAAGTGGAGTTACAGACAAGTGTGAGCTTCTTTGCATGTGCTGGGGATCAAACCCAAGTCCTCTGCAAGAGCAAAAAGTGCTTCTAAATGCTGAACCTTCTCTCTAGCCCTAGATAGCAGCATATAAGCAAATGAATATGTTTTTATTAATTTGAATATATTTAAAGTAGAGAATATATGTCGTTCACCTGTCTCCCTCACAGCATAGGTCAGCAGCACAGTGCACTGCAGACCAGGCTTCTACTCTCATCATCATGTGACTGATGGAGCCCTGTGGCCTCCTGCTGCCTTCCAGTATCACAAATGAGTACAGTGCATCAAATATCTGGATCCAGAAAGGATCACACTGTAAAATTCAGCTGTGCTTAACTGCTTTCTATGGCTGTGATAGACCAGAAGTCATCTGGGGAAGAAAGGGTTTCTTTCAGTTTTCAGGTTCCAGTCTAAAATCAGGGAAACCAAGGCAGGGACTCAAGGCTAGAGATTACAGCACTAACCATGGAGAAATACTGCACACTGGCTGCTCCTAGGCTGACACTCAGCTACTTTTTATTTTTCAGCCCAAACCAAGCCACTAAAGGATGGCACTGTCCATGGTTGCCCGGACCTTCCAATTTAAATTCGTAATTAAGACAATGTTTCACAGACGTGCGCACTAGTCTCTAATGGGATGGATGCAATTCCTCATCATTATTTGATGTTCCATTTCCCCAGATATATCAAGCTAACAACCAATATTAGAAAACAAAGAAGTGCAGTTTTCCATGAATTTTAAATCGTTATGACTAGGCTGAAACATAACCTTGTTAAGTAAAAGAAGAACCCTTGTAGTCAGCACATTTTTTTTTTTTGTCAATGAGAAATTAGTTTGCTTGTTTCTTGGCATGGGAATACGTGCTTCAGGATTTGATTGGCTCTTGGAAAGCACTTCTTCATCCTGTTGATTGTGGAAGTGTCTTTCTTGCAAAAGTTGCTGAAATGCTTGAAGAAATAGTAGTTGGTTGGCAAGCGGTCAGGTGAATATCACAGATGAAGCAAAACTTGACAGTGCAGTTGGTTGAACGTATGAGATGTTGGCTGTGCAGTGTGCCGTCAAGCATGGCCTAGAATTGTGTCTTTCTTATGAGCTATGGTGGCTGCAAATGTTGCTGATTTTGACACCTGTCATCAGTTTGTTGAACATACTTCTCATAGATGACAATTTCTCTAGAATTCAGAAAGGTTTAGCCAGTGAAACTGGAGAAGACCACTAAACAGTGACCATAACAATTTTCTGGTACCATTTGGCTTTGGAAAGTGCTTTGGTATTCTTCAATGGTCGTTGCTGGTATATAATCCTCTTTTGGTTCCACAACTCAGTTTGATTGAGAAACGGTTTGTTGTTGTGTAGAATAACAGACAATGACAATTCAAAGGGACATTTTAAATACTAAGCACCTACTTACTGAGATTTTGCCTTCCTGGTTTGATCAAATGTTGAGGGATCATGGAATAACTTTGCAGTCTTTGTTAACTTCCATGTACTTGGAAGTAGAGCAGCTTAGATGCTTGTTCTCAATTGTTATCACCAACTCCTGATAACTGGTCACTGAGCTTCAAGGCTCTTCTCTTCTTGCCAAACTTCTTGAACCACTATGTACCAAATGTACATTTGTAGTAGTTCCTGTGCCAAATTCATTGCTGAAGACGTAAGTTGTCTTCACCACTTCATGGGCCATTTTGAATATGAATAAAAAAATCACCTGCATCTGCTTTTTTGTCTAATATTATTTCCAAACTATAAAATAGGGAATAAGGATCTTCAGCAAAAATAAAGAAAATAAAATAAAGTAAGAAATGCACATTAAATGGTATAGAATATGAGTGTATTTATTAAAATGTATTCACATATTAGAGAATATTTTAGCAATATAAAAGCTTCAATTAGTTTCTCACCAGCCTGTAGTACTGTTTCCCCTTAATGTCTGTCACCTTCCCACTATCATAATGTCAAAACTCTCTTAGGCTGGAATCTTACTCTGTCTGTCTCTAGAGGCACACACATGCACACACATACATATGTATGCATAGTAATATATAGGTACATATGTGAATGCTCTATTTAACCAAGTAAGTAAATTACAACCTTAAGCAAGTACATCTTTTTTATATTTTCTTTGTAAATTCTCTACTCCATGTGATTCTGAGTCTGACACAAAGAGAAAAAATAAAAATTCAGTGTTCTCCATAACAGTCTGGTGGTCAATGTCTCGGTTATCACTGTTAGTAGAGCTGAGAATAATATTCAAAGTTAGTAGTTATGAATTAAGTGCTTGGTGCTTTATTTATGTACGATGACTTCAAGTCTGTTTGTCTTTAAGGGACATACTTTCTTACTTAAAAAAGAAAACAAAAGCAATATTACAATATTGCAGAATTCCCCAAATTCAATAAAAAAAATAAACCACTACTTATTATCTAATGGAAATGACTATGTGGATAAGTATATGGTGAATTTTTTTTTTGTTTCTTTGTGTTTTTACTAAGACCAATATTTTGAACCTGAGACTGTGGTAGAAGGATATTGGGGGAATGTTTTGCTTCTACCATCTAGAAAGATTACTTTTTCTAAAGAAAGACAAATAAAGCTAAATATCATTCAATTTAGTGTCACCATAACTCACCAAGAGGTCAACATTAGGAACTCCTCTGCAAGAGGTAAATATGGTAAAATTTCATCAGAAAATATTCATTGATTTATAGTCAATGTTTTTGAAATTATCTCTTCTTTTCTCTACCAAAAACCACCAGGGAAGACCACTTTCATTTTGATAAACCACTGATGTTCATCTGAACACAGTGAACTCTGAACTTGTCTGTTAGACACCCCTCAATAAGAGAACAACATATTACTTACTGTAGTCTAACCACTCGTTTACATATTACAATGTTTATCAAAACCATATTAGATGATTACATATTAGGGAATTACAATAATAATTACATAAAAAATGCTGACATGGCTGCATCCATATTTCTAATAGCTGAAAAATGAACAATAAATTATAAACTGATTGAGAGTCTCTATGACTGAGAGATCACATTTCACAGGGTTCATACCTGGATTTCTTCCCTGGACACCATGAGTCACCCCTGAATAGTTATTTGCTTTCTTCCCATAGTAAGATATTTCCTAGAGGCCTTCCTGAGGAGTACTCCGTAGCAGTCATGTTTCGAGTACGAAGAAGCACCAAGAAGGAGCGGTGGTTTTTATGGCGGATTTTAAACCAGCAGAATATGCCACAGGTAAGATGTTAATTTGTTTCATTAGGTCAGATGGTTCTCTGTGCTGTGCACCAAAATCTGGAAACAGACATAGTTAGTACTCAAATACTGTATTGGTTAGAGGACTCATCAACAGAGAAATGGAAGCATTATAAATAGGATAGCATTGATGATATCAACGATGTGGGAATCTAGTACACCAGAGGTTTGAGGTTTGTTTTGTCTTAAAGATTTATTTTTATTTTATATACATAAATATTTACATGTGTCTATGTGTGTGTGTGTGTGTGTGTGTGTGTGTGTGTGTGTGTATACACACCATGTTCTTATCTGATAACCAGAGAGGCCATAAGAGAGATTCAGGATATCCAGAAACTGGAGATATAAACAATTTGTACCACCAAGTGGGTGCTGAGACTTGAATCCAGGTACTCTGCAAAGCAGTCAGTGCTCTGAACCACTGAACCGTGCCTCCAGCCCTAGAGATTCATACTTTATCTGAAGACAGTGAAATTACTTTCTTTCTACGGGGCCTAATTGACTGACTTCACCCCATTAATGACCTTCACTTCCTCTCATCACTAATATCATATATTATCCTGATACTTAACTATTTGTTTCATCAATAAACACAAATAAGAGCCACATGCCTTATGCCAAGAAGTGATGAGAATAAGAAATTTAGGCCTACGGAGATACCTCAGGGTCTAAGGGAAAGCATTTGTCATGCAAAACTGAGGGGTGGAGTTCAGAACCCCAGCATCCACATAAATGCCAGGTGAAGGTGAGGTTCACCTTTAAGTCCAACATTCACGAGGTGGGAGATGGGATTCCCAGAGCAGTTTAGCTAGCAAGACTAGTCAAATCAATGAACTATGGGTTCAAGGGAGAGGCCTGGCCTCAATACAGAAAGTGTAGAGCACTTGATTAAAGACACCTAATGTCAGCTCTGGTTTCTACATTCTTGCGAACATATGTGCATCATACTTACACACACATGCACACACACATCAAAAGAAAATAAGAGATTTTTAAAAGCATAAGTCATGTTCTTATGGAGCAGAAAGTCTATATAATGGGAGAACATTTATGGAGAACTTATACAGCACAGTTGTACTGAAGGAAGTGTGATGGGATATTGTCTGAACAAGAAAGAAGAGTGGAGAACCCAGGAGACCTTGTGGAAATGACGGTGGAGCCAAAGTGGTGACGCAAGCACCCTACAGACTTCAAAATTAGTTATTAGCATCACTCATTTGTGTCCACTTCTGTACATAACTATTGGACACCTTTAGCTCTGGCTGATCCTCTCTATTAATATAGTTCAAGATTTTATGATGGGAAGATAATTTGAACTGAAATGCATGTCATCTATAAAATATCTATCTTTGCCATGAAAATGATTAAGGGCTTAAAAGGACCATGTCAGTTGTCATGTAAAAAGAAATGCATATATTGTTTTTCTTTTAAATTAGAAACCTTGTAGTCTGCATACTCACATAGAACAATGACATAGATGAGCATGTTTAGGTATGTGATAATATCAATAAGTTTTATACTTCATAAAATGACACTTTTATGAAATCATAACACAAGTATATAGTTATGATTGCATTTATAAATGTGAAATAATCATTTGCATTTGTATACGCATGTACACCCTTTTATGTTCTTTTGTGAAGGAGCAGATTGTACAGGATGCTTCATGCTAACACACTTGAAGCAAAATACTTGCTCTTTTGTATCCACCAGTGTGGCAGGCACAATTACTGTCTCTTGTTTAGCCAGTTCTTCAGTCATGCTGTTGAACACATTGAGCTTTTATTTGAGAGCTTTACTAATTTTGAGCATTGAGTCTCAAGCCATATAGAGATACTCTGTTATCTTTTTTTTCCTCAGATTTCTATAGTGATTGATGGGACAAAGAAGGTGATAGAATTTATGTTCCGTGGTGCTGAGGGAGATCTGTTGAACTACGTTTTTAAGAATCGAGAACTCCGCCCTCTCTTCGATCGTCAGTGGCATAAACTTGGCATTGGTGTGCAATCCCGAGTCCTTTCTCTCTATATGGATTGTAATCTAATTGCAAGCCGGCACACGGAAGAGAAGGACTCTGTGGATTTTCATGGGAAGACAGTTATTGCCACGCGAGCTTCAGATGGCAAGCCTGTGGACGTAAGTGTAATAGTAATACTCACACGGTACTTCCATCATCTCTAATTTAAAGCAAAATATATCATTAAGAGAGGCTTCCTGGGACTGTGGATGTGACTCCATAAGTAGCGAGCTTGCATAGCCTGCATGGCACCTGAGATTTGAACTCCAGTACCACATAAACCAGGCATGGTGGTTCATGGTGTGTCTCCAACCACAGACTGCAAAGGTATAGGCAAGGGGATGGGAGGCTCAGTTCAGGATCATTCTTAGTCACATTGTGAGTATAATGTCAGCATGGCTACAGAAGATTCAGTATAAGAAAGAGAAAGGAAAAGGAAACAGGAAGGACAGAGGGAGGAGGGAAGAAGGGAAGGAAGGAAAAACGGAAAAAAGGAAGGAAGGAAGGAAGGAAGGAAGGAAGGAAGGAAGGAAGGAAGGAAGGAA
>NC_022028.1:12465702-12470353 GCF_000317375.1 Microtus ochrogaster | reverse complement strand
GAAGGAAGGAAGGAAGCGAGGGAGGAACCCATTTCCTCCTTTAATGATTACACACACAAAAACCTCCCTCTCATCAACATTTATAATGTCATTAAAAATCTGAAGAATATTTATTCCCAACCCTATTTTCACAAATAATTATATTCTATATTTTATTTTCAACCTCATTTTCCAGTCAGCAAATTTAAAATAAAGGTATCATGCCTTTAAACACTAGATGATTGGGAGTAACTCTGAGCAAAAAATTGAAGATAGGAGACAAAGAAACTATAAACTTGGCTAAACTTTTGTGTTTTAAGTAAAAAGATGGGAAAAAGACAAACTTTAAATGGTTCCAGACTATCTGATGTTTTCATTCAAGAACAATAGGCAATTCATTTAAGCAATTTTACTTACTGCATTTTCCACAACTTATAATGTCCTTTTAGAGTTCCGTTGCACAGAAAAACAGTCATTAAATCTAAGAGTGGCTCATTTGGATGAGCAGACAGCTAGGAAAACTCAGAGGAAAGGCCCTTTAAAAATTACATTTTGAAGCTAAGGTGATATAGATTTACTGTCGATTTTCTTGCAAAATAAGGGCTGTGATCTTTAAAGGGAGAGATCTGCCTATATTTAATAGCTAAATATTTTCTTATGGGTAAAATGATAAGAAAGTCTCCAGAAATCTGAATGCGGATGACCGGGAATAAATGCCAGAGGTGTAAACACAAAGTGCTGACAGTGAAACTGCATCTCAGAAATAAAGTTTGAGAGTATGTTATTTCTAAAGATCTGTTTGGAAGGAAAAATGTATAGATACAAATACATATTTAGGAAATATGTATCTTTTGTTTGTTTTTCAAGACAGGGTTTCTCTGTGTCACTTTGGAGTCTGTCCTGGAGCTCTCTCTGTAGACCAGGCTGGCCTCAAACTCACAGAGATCTTCCTGCCTCTGCCTCCAGAGCACTGGGAGTAAAGGCCTGTGCCATTAGCACCTGGCCAGGAAACATGATTTTTAAAGCATTTTTCTCCTAGAGACTGGGCGTGAGCAGATCAGAAAGACAAGACTGTCGGGCTCTGTGGTCAGGATGATGAGGAATAGGCAGAGCAGAACAGCCTGTCCTGGGGACATGACAGGGCCACAGAGATTGCCCACTAGCTTGAGTCACATCTCAGCTTGCATCTGCTAATTTGTCAGTGTCTTCACTTACAAAACAGATTTTGTGGAGCTGATTGTTGTAATAGTGTTGGATTTGCACCATGGTTACTTATTCATAATCTGGTCTCTACAGATTAGAACATGAAAGAAACACACACACACACACACACACACACACACACCCTAAAACAACAACAAAGAAAAACCAACCTAGCAATCAACCAAACAACAGCAACAAAAAAATCCTTACTGTTCTTTGCTCTCCAAAACCTCTAAGCTTGTAGTAGAACTAAAATATGACAATAAATGGTGGCTGTAACTATTAACGTATCATTTATCACTGTTCAGTATACTAAGTGGGTCTTTGACAAAGCTTCCATGAAGAAGGAAGCAGAGACCATAAGGTGGTCCATCACCATTGTGACTCATCTTTATAATCAACAGACCGGGACGTCTTGCAATGGTACTGGAGAACAAAATCAGCTTCCACATGTACTTATTTTTCAAAGATATATCATACATATTTTAACTGGATACAAGCACTTTTATTTTCTTTTACTGATCAAAATTATGTTGTTAAAAGAAACTAATAATTAACAGATATGCATGTAACCGCTCATCCAGTCATTTGAAAACATGTTTATTTCAAATGGAATGCTCATTAGATTTAGCTATAGTATGTGTATAAGTGTTTTGGCTTGCACATACTTTGTATGCGCCATGTCCATGCCTGGTGCCTTTGACAGCCAGAAACAGGCATCAAATCCCCTGGAACTGCAGTTAAAGATGGTTATAATCTTCCATGTGGGTGTTGGAAACAACCTGTGTCTTCTAAAGCTCAGCAAGTGCCCCTAACTGCGGAGATATCTCACTCAACCACCAAAATGTAATCTTAATTTCTAGAAGGCGAATTTGGAATTTATTGTCTTTTGGTCCAGTACATATTGTAACCTTAATAACAATGGTACTAAAACTTCAGCATATATTTTTAATTTTTCTTAGAGAATTTCATTCAAAGTATTTTGTTCATGTCCACCATCTTCCTCTATACCCATTTTTCCAGTCTGCCACATCCACCTTCCCTTTCATGGCCTTGTTTCTAACCGACTGTATCTACCTGAGGCTTCCAGTACATGCATGGTTGTAAAGCCACCCACCGAAGCATGGGTGGCCTATCAGGAGCCAGCTCCATGAGCAGAACCAGCGCTCCTTCCTCTAGTACCACCAGCTGCCCAAATGCCAAAAAAGTGACTCTTCTGCAAGTAGAAGAAGCTTCTGTAAAAAGATTGTGAGTCTTTTGGTTTAGTGCTATTGACTCAGGATCGTTCAGGTGGTCCAGACTGTCTGGAAAACCACATGTAACTCAAGTTAGCCTTGAGATAACCTTCCTCTTGCATCAAAGTCAGCAATATGAGTAGTTCAGGCAGGTGCTACAGGGTTCAGCTTTTGAGTCTTGCTGAGGATGGCACTAATAAAAAATCAATAGGATTTATGCAGATTTCATTAAGCATAGGTGAAAACTAAATATCTTCTGTTTACTTTATTAGGAATGACACATTTACTTCATACCTCAAATAGGACGTTTGGACCTAAAGAGAAAGTCTTTTCCATTCCATGTCCACACCTTTGTCTACCTTCCTGCAAAGTTTTACTTTTAAATGTCATTTTGTACATTAGTATATGGTAGCACATAGCAATATATCTCTAATTAAATGTTTGTCACTATTGCCTCCTTAATTCAACATTTCATTTTTATTGCTTGGGACAATTAACTCATTTCCTGTCTGAAGATCTTCCTGTGTAACTGATGGCTTCTCAAATGATCCTTAAAGAAATGAATCATAACTTAAAATTGAACGCCATAAATATGTTATGTAACCATCACTTACATTAACTTTCTTTTCCTTCTATTTGAATTGCTATAGCTCCTAATGCCTAGATTTGATTATCAACACCAATGATGCGTATTACTACTTACCTTTTACAGATTGAACTTCACCGGCTCATAATCTCCTGCAATGCAGACTTCCTAGCTAAGGAATCATGCTGTGACCTAGCAGCTACTAAGGTAGGCTAAGTTTCTTACAGGATAAAACATGAACACATGTACGTTATCTTTTAACTTAAGGTCTGCAGATTCTGTGTGTGGGACAGTCTGAAGTATCTCACCTGAGACTGGATGGATGAGCCCTTATTTCCAGTAGGGAGCCCTTCCAAGTACCTGCCCAAACTTCAACCACTGGGTTGTTCATTGCAATTTGATGGTGATTTGTTCTCATTTTGGACTTAGCATAGCTCGAAGAGGACTAACATCTTCCCCTAAACCTTTCATTCTTGTTTCATCTGAGACCCCAGCTGACTGGAGGTGCTACCCCAATTAAAGTCAGGTCTTTTGGGCATTAATTGCACTCACACTTTAAGTTAAGTCAGCCTGTCTGTCTTGTATAGTTTTGCTTTGTGATACATTTTATTTTTTTTTCTTTTCCCTGCTATTGCCAAATCCGCTTTTACCTCATGCCTGGCTTTCACAGCATCCTGCCAACTGCCTTTCTAACGCACCTTCTTTTTCTTGGAGGTATTACCAGAATGAGTCTCTAAATCACCGGATTATATGTTTATTGTTTTTCCTACAGTAGATATTTGCTTTTAATCATGGATCTAGTAGACACTGAACTAAGGAAAAATATACTGACATAAACAGAGTCCCTGTCTGGTCATCTTTTTCTCAAGGTCCTAAGTGATTCCCTGTTGGCAACAAAATATCTGCCCAGTAGAGTGGTCTCCCATGGTGAATAGTCTTGACTTCCCTGTATAACCATTGCTCCTACATCCATGTTCTTCCTTCCAAGAAAAAAGTCAGTGCTTCCTGTGTCTCACTGCACTAATCCCACGTACCATAGCATATTATGAATATAATAATTGTTTTTAATTGATTGAAGTACAAATTAAGCAGAGATGGAGGAGTTACTTTCAAATTATTTCATATCTAGCACATTGTCGAAGTATGTATTAGTTTGTTTTACACTGTCTGATAAACTATTATGACCAAAGGTCACTCATGGGAGACTTTTTTTAGCTTATGATTCCAAAGGAAGAGTCCATAATGGTGGTGGGGAAGGTAGGCCTGGCAGGAAGCTGAGAGATCACCTCTTCAGCCTAAACGCAAGGCAGAGAGAATGAACTGGAAGTGGGACAAGGCTAGGAAGTCTCAAGGTCGTGGCAGTGACTCCCTTCCTCCAAGAACGGCAGCCCTCAAACAGAACCACATCCGGGTACCATATATTTGAGCCCTTGGGGGTCATTTCTGCTGAAAATCAACAGAACCTCTTCGTTTGCTGATTTGTCCACTACGAAGTTGTGAGAAGGGAATAATTCTAAAAAACTCACCGAAAGTACATACAGAAAACAAAAACCCAAGATTTGATAAAGTTCTATTTCTTTGAATCTTAAATTTCCCCAAATGACTACACTTGCTAAGAAGTCTACATGAAATTTTAACCAGGGATTTT
>NC_022028.1:12459837-12464027 GCF_000317375.1 Microtus ochrogaster | reverse complement strand
TTATGATTGTATTTTATTAGGGTTCTTAAAATAACCATCTTCTGTCATTTAAAAGTAATACAGTGATGGTTTAATATTCGTAAATGTAATATTCTTGACCAGTATTCATTGCCTTATGTAAACTATGGTACTATAAAAATGGTTTATATATGCATAGGTGAAGAGTTGGATAAAGTAACTTTTAGTAGCTAAAGTCAGACTTGACGTCACAATTGTTAACAGTTCTTGTTACTTTTACACTGCTAACCTTAAAATTAAATAAAAATAAATAATGTTTATCATGATTATTTGGAAATTGGTTTTGTAGTTGAAAATAAGTAAGGAATTCATACCAAGCATATAAAAACAACCAAACACAGTAGCTCTCATGTTGATAATTATTTGTGGTGAAGACATCACCATCCATTCTATAGTTAATAATAAATAGCAATCTGACACTTAAATAGGATAATCATACAGAAGTCATTTAGACACACTTGACGAACTTTTTTTAAAAATTTATTTATTAAAGATTTCTGTCTCTTCCCTGCCACAGCCTCCCATTTCCCTCCCTCTCCCCCAATTAAGTCCCCCCCCCCCACAACCCCAAAAACAAGAAGAGGTCCCTGTCCTGTGGGAAGTCCAAGGAACCCCCACCTCCATCCAGGTCTAGTAAGTTGAGCATCCAAACTGCCTAGGCTCCCACAAAGCCAGTGAGTGCAGTAGGATCAGAAACCCATTGCCATTGTTCTTGAGCTCTCAGTAGTCCTCATTGTCCGCTATGTTCAGAGAGTCCGATTTTATCCCAGGCTTTTCCAGACCCAGGCCAGCTGGTCTTGGTGAGTTCCCAGTAGAAAACATCCCCATTGTCTCAGTGTGTGGGTGCACCCCTCACGGTCCTGACTTCCTTGCTCGTGCTCTCTCTCCTTCTGCTCCTGATTTGGACCTTGAGATTTCTGTCCGGTGCTCCAATGTGGGTCTCTCTCTCTGTCTCCTTTCATCGCTTGCTGAAGGTTAATATTCAGGAGGATGCCTATAAGTTTTTCTTTGGGTTCTCCTTATTTAGCTTCTCTAGGGTCACTAATTATAGGCTCAATGTCCTTCGTTTATGGCTAGAAACCAAATATGAGTGAGTACATATTCCTCTTTTTGGGTCTGGCTTACCTCACTCAGGATAGTGTTTTCTATTTCCATCCATTTGCGTACAAAATTCAAGAAGTCCTTGTTTTTTATTGCTGAGTAGTACTCTAATATGTATATATTCCATACTTTCTTCATCCATTCTTCCACCACAACCGGCCTTGATGAACTTTTGATCGCAACTGTCTTCTTTGCTTTTTATTTTTGAAAATGTTTTAAAGGGGGTCCAGAGAAATGGCTCAGTGATTAAGATCACTTGCTGTAGAACCATGTGACCAGAGTTCAAAACCCACCACTCAAGCAAACTCCACATGACTGATGATGTAAGGGGAAAACTGCTTAGAAAATAGTGAGTTATCTGGGAAGAATACACAGTCTGAGTAGTGCTATTATTTCATCTGAGTATAATTTTTAAGATCTTGGTTTAAAAATGTGTTAGGATATCCAGTGATCACCGAATCTAGAAGCAAGGAGCATGAAATCACTAAGGCTAAACATAGGAATCGGATCCCAGTGTCTCAGGTGCTGTTTGTTACAGGTTTTATTATTATCAAAAGTGTTAGTGTTCTATCTATTAAAAAACAATTTATGAATTCTTATTTTAGAAAGTAAATACAAGAAGTAAATAAATATCAGATATTCAGATATAAGGACAAAAATAGATATCCACCATGGTCTCACACCACAGAAGAAAACTCCCAAGAATCACTCATATTCATAACCTGAAAACGTGTTTCCCCTCATGTGTAATCTGTAGTACACAGAGCAGCCGGCATGTTCTTCCACCTGTTGTTTTCACTTTACCGAAGCTGCAAATAAAGAGTTAAGCCTAGGACCAGTGTGGTGTCAGGTGTCCACAAGAGCCATTCTCCTCAGAATCACCTTGCTAATCAATTTTCCTCTATATTATGAAGTAGTTCTTTTAGTTACGTATGTAGATGTGAGGCGTGTGCAGGCGTGTGCGTGTAGGCGTGTAGATATATGCTCTGGGTGCAGGTGCAGAAGAGAGCATCAGAGGCGAGAAGAACAGCTGGGGCTAAGTCCCCAGTTGTAGGTGGTGAGAACTGCCCTTGGCTTCTCTGCTGAAGCAGTCTCGACTCTTAATTGCTCTCTCTTTTGCCTCCTTAACTAAATTGGGATGGGAGGAAGATTTTCTCTCTTTATAACCAAACTTAACTTTATGTTGCTCCGCATGCTCTAAACTCACAAGATTTGATATCCTCCACTTTTATAACTTTAAAGGACATTGGAGTAGAACAGAGTATACTTATTGTTAACTAATTATGACCTTAGCATGTGAAAAGAAGTAACTTCCAGCTTTATGTACAGTTATAGCCAACTTCTTGTGGTAATTATATTTTATAAATTAAATGTATGTGATTTTAAACTTTCGTTTGCCAGATACTCTTTACATTTTGCTTGTGTAAAGTCCTGTGTATAATATTTTAAATGTACACTATTACTATACTTAGCTAATCAGTTTTCATATATTATTTGTGTGTTGTCAGTGTGGGTAAACACACTGGAGGATTTGTGATAGAGCAAAAGTGCGGTAATTTTTAAACATGGATGACAATGCTTGGTTGATAAGAAGGAAGGATGGCTGTAACTATCTCTGGTTCTATAGGACGGGCATCTAGAACTGACATCATTCTCTTCATTCTCTTTGGGGATTTTAGTGCCCTGAGCAAGACAACCTTGGAAGTACCACTCCATCATGGGTGACCACTGGTGAAATGTCTTTATATCTGCCGGGAAAGCAGGAACTTAAAGACCCATGCCAGTGCATCCCGATCAAGGTATGCTAGCCTTCATATGTACGCAACAAAAGGTCACTCCTCACAGTGGTCCGGACTCCTTGACTGAGGCCTGTGGTCTTCAGAAGGCACCTTTTCTTCAGTGCTGGTGAAATCAAGTATCAAAAACAATACAGGCACCAAAGTGCAGCAGAAAAAGAAATCGAAGTTTCATTTTTTTTGGATTTTGCTTTTCTTTTTTGAGATATTATTATTATGATCATTTTTTTTCTTACATCCTGACCACAGTTTTTCTCCCTTCTCTCCTTCCAATCCCAGCCCCATGTCCCCTCTGTTTCCCCCATCCACTTCTCTTCAGAAAAGGGCAGGACTCCCATGGATATCAACCAAGCATGGCATATCAAGTTGCAGTAACACTAGGCACCTCCCCTCATGTTAAGGTTGGACAAGGCAAACCACGTATGAGGAAAGGATCCCAACAGCCAGCAAAAGAGTCAGAGACAGCCCTGCTCCACTGTCAGGAGTCCCAATAGTAGATGAGGCTACACAACTGTCACCTATGTGCAGAGGGCCTAAGTCAGACCCATGTGGGCTCCCTGGTTGTTGGATCAGTCTCTATGAGTTCCTATGAGGCCAAGTCAGTTGATTCTGTAGGGTTTCTTGTAGTGTCCTTGATGCCTCTGGCTCAACAATCCTTTCTCCCCCTCTTCCACCGGGTTTCCCCAGCTCTGCCTCATGTTTGACTTGCGGGTGTTTATTAATTCCCTTTCAATGTGTGAAAGTTACAATTAACGGAAAAAATGAAGAGGAAAAACACTGTATGACAAGGAAGTATGAGGTATGTAAAAATGCTAGGAGTCCTGAGTACACAGCACGTGCTAGGAACTGGCTGCAGTTTGGGAATTTGGTGCTGAAGGAAAAGTGCCTGATCTTCAACAAAGACGTAGAAAAACACTCTGTATAGTAACTTCTCCTTTGCTGTCTGATGATTATATATTTGTGCAGCATCTGTACATATTTAACTAAGTGGCTTTCTTCTATTAATTGGTTGTCTCTGTTGGGCATATTCAATTTATTAGCTTCATCTAAACCTATATGGTTCTTTAATCCATGATGCTGGGCCCATGGACTTTCATAAGCATCCTTTTTGTGTTTATAGACACGATTAGATGTGTTCTAAAAAAAGGCCATTGGAGAAATAAATAATGGAAAATAAATACGATAAGTGATAGGTGGGTTGACAGGTAGATAGACAATATATAGATGATAAGATATATACATATCTTATATATGATATATATATGGAGAGAGAGA
>NC_022028.1:12447942-12459737 GCF_000317375.1 Microtus ochrogaster | reverse complement strand
AGAAAAAAGAAACAGAATGATTTTGACACAGGCATTCATCTTTTTCCCCCTCAGGAGGAAGCAGGCTCACCAACTCTGGGTTCCCTTGGACCTAAAGGGGACAAAGGAGAACCGGTAATGTGTACACAACTAATTCTCTTGGGATAAAGGGATTTGTTCAGAAGTAACTTAAGATTTTCCCCCTCATATTTCCCATAAACACATTTCACAAAGGCTTTCACAAACTCAACGGAGATGAAGATCTCTGTAAACCAGAGTCCTGTCAGCATTTGAGTCTGCTTCTGAGATCATGGTAGGAAATTCAGAGAAGCTTAGAACCATGAGTCTTTGTACCTCTACGTTCTAAACAACACTGTAAAGCAGGCTTTGTGTCCCAGCTGCCCGCTACCCTTCCTTATTGCTCTTTTCTCGAGACATCTGAGGAACATACCCCCCCCCCCGGTACACTGACAGGTCCCCATTGAGCAGAATCCATTGGCGAACCTTCACTAGGTAGGGAAGCTTATTACTTCAGGTTTTAGGGGAAATAAAGAATAGGATAACTTGCTTCCTGGGATGTCACTTGGGGAAGAAGATGGAGACTATCTATGTTAGATGCTGTATGAGAATATTAAGAGTCCTAAGAAAACTACCCAGAGAGACTGGAAAGACCTGAACAGGGTGAATGCTGCTTGCTCTTAACCTGCCGGTATGCAAGCACTCATAGGCGAGAACCCATGCGTTCAGATTTGCCTTCCCTTGGACAAGCTCAACTTCACTACAATGTTTTCTGGTCTTTTGAATGTGCCTTTTAGCTAATCATAAATTAATTTATACTATGGTCAGGTGACTGTACTTTCCTCTCAAAGGGAAAAGAGACTTCAGTTCCTCATTTGAAAATTCATGATTATTTACATAATCTAGTTGAGCTTTTTTTTGGAAGGAAATTAATGTCTGACAGGGCCTCAAGACTTCCACAGAGTAAGTGGATCGTGTCCATCCTACTTTTCATGGGGTGGTCTGGCATCACAGTGGGTGCTGGAGAGGAGATTTCTCAAGTGAAGCAGGGTTGATTATTTCAGTTATAAATCTTGGGCTCCTTGGCTTTTGGTATCATTATATGAAAGTTCAAAATAATTAACACATTATGTAAAGAAGACTTAAATCTCATTAAGCATGCAAATCATTCCAGACAGCAAATATACATATTCCCTGTTCACCGTGTGCAAACACTGAGGCCAATGCTTTTGGTGCTTGTGTTTGACTCTCATACAAATTTTCATGTTGGGAATTAATATTGTCATTTTACTGATGGAAAAACTGAGGGTTAGCGAGGCTTAATTATTGCCCAAACAGCATAGGTTGAGGCTAAGAACTGAGTCCAGGTCTGCCGAGTCCGTTTTCCTTCTCTTGACTAGCCTCCATTTTGAAAGCGACTCCCTTTTCTGAAATGTACCTCAGTATTATGTGTGTTCTGTCATTCGGGTATTCTGTATTCTGTACTATTTCATCCTTATCAACTTGTGCAGAGTGTCAGCCTAGTATTTGCACCATCGTCTTACAACTGGGGGGACCATGCATAGGTAAACGGCCTGTAGAGGTAATAAAGTGAATTCCGCGGAGAAAGATGCAGGGATCAGTCCAACTCTTCCTTGCTGAACAGTGTGAACTTGGCAACGCCTCTCGGGCTCTTGACGTTTCATTTTCTTAACTGAAAGGCAAGTGTTCTGAGAATTCGAATAACTAATATTAGAGGAAAAAAAAAAAAAAGCAAAACTGTCCGTTAATTCCTCCCCCAGGTACCTCGAGCAGTTTTCTTTTGCATCCAGGCTATTTCAATTGCTTCCAAGAGTCGCGCAGGGTCCAGATTCATTCGGCTTCCAGTGGAGCTAAATACAGTATCAGCTTAGTTTGCTTTCTCTGCAGCCAGTTCCGTGCAGCTTAGAAACCCTACTTAGTGGCGAGCATTGCCCTGGGTTTTAGAGAAACACTCAGTGCTGCGGAAGCGCCTTCCGCCCCTTCATCCAATAGCCGCTGAAATACCAGCCCACTGGGGCGTGGTCTATTTTGAGCAGCAAGCCTCTTGGTTCCGGCTCCTGCTCCAGAAACTAGGCTCCCTTCCTGAACGTTGGTGTTTTGTAAGTTTTACCCCCCAAAATAAATACCCCATTTAACTCAGTCTTTAACCACGTACTCGTCCCAGGGTCTGCGTCCTTGGTGGTGCCAGCTCTGCTTCTAACTTTAGTTTTCGTTCAGTTGTGAAAGGCATTTACACTTGTGGAAAAGAACTACCGCCAGCCCGGTGTTTCCTCACTTCTATAATCCAAGGTTTAACATTTATTTTATGTAATTCTAATGAGCCCGTGCAAAATGAAAATAATAGCAAGTCACTGTTATTTTATTCGATGGTATAGTTGACATATTTTACAAAGATTTGACTCTAATGAAGAAACGTCAGTCTTTTAAATTTCAAAAATTTAGACCAAACTCTAGTTAAACATTTCAGATAAAATGCTCTTATTGCTTTGTAATAAAAATACTGTATCTGATTTTTGATTTTTGGCCTGTGAGCGTAACCTTTATTGGCCAAGTCATCTCTTCAGTCTTATTTTTTATAAATAAATTTCTGAAGAAAATGATTGGTTCACATATAGTATGTGATTAAATGACTAGAACCACAAATCTTCACAGCTATGTTTCCCCATTTTCATTAATGGAACTTACGGTATCTTTCATGTCCGCCAAACAGCATCGCTGAGCTTCACTTAGTATTATTTCAATTTTTTTTCCTTAAATTTAGAAGTCCTTGAAAGTACTGTCAAAAACAAAATAAAAATAGGACATGTTGAAACACCTTGGAATAAGTATGTAGGCAACACGCCATGGCGCATACACCTCTGGCGCATTGTTTTCAAATGGAAATATTTTTTACATTTAAACCAGAAACTGATTTATGATTATGGAATTAGGCATATTCTGAACATTATTAAGCAAAATTTGCACACTAGTTTCAATGTATATTTCCCCCAATATGATATTGTAATAAATTAAATTATTCACATGCAAATTCTGTTGTAAGATAGACCTGTACTTAGACATCTGGTGAAGTGACGGCAGTAATTATTCTTAGTGAAGATCCTGAACAAAGTGGCACTCAACCAAGGTGGCTTTTCTTTCCCCTGTGGAGACAGAAGCAAATTAATACACTGCATAGCACTGTTTTGTGAAATGTATTTTTGGAGAATGGATTCACTTGGACTTTAAGAATGAAGAATTATAGCATTTAATTATATTTTTTTAACAAATTACCCTTATCAGCCAGTGCAGACACTGAGTAGGCGTACCTCACCTGATGCATAGAGCCTTCCTGTCAAATATCACAGGACAGCAACTGTCTGCATCACAGACGCCGCTCACCTGAAATCCTGCTTACGTTTGGTAAACTAGCTGTTGTTGGTTCCTAGGGGAATGCTCCCTTCTATAGTAAATACCTGTCTACTTTTGGTAAGCTTATGTAGATGGGCGAGATGAGTTTCCAGAAGAAATAAGTACAGGAATGCATAGAACCACAATGCACAACCCCTGCCCACCGCACACACACACACATACACACATACACACACACAACCCCCCACATACCCACATACACACACACACATGCACACACACATACACATACACACACAACCCCCCACACATACCCACATACCCACACACACACACACATACACACACACATACACACATACACACACATACACACATACACACACACATGCACACACATACACACACACAACCCCCCACACATACCCACACACATGCACATACCCACACACAAGCATATACCCACATACACACACACACACACACACATACACACACACAATCCCCCCACATACCCACACACAAGCACATACCCACACACAAGCACATACCGACACACATGCACATACCCACACATATGCACATACCCACACATATGCACATACAGACACACTTTGTCCTTCTTGTCTAAAGTGGGAAAATTTGGTGAGGTGAACAGTGGCTGAGCATCCTGCAACTCCAGTTGGGGAGCCATACTTGCTTTCACTGTCTGCATATTGTATAAAAAAAATTGTTTTACTTCCTACTTCCCAATGTGCCAGTACATTGTCCATTGTTTGAGGGAGATATCAATAGTTTTTAAAAATAAGGTTATTTTCCAATAATGTCTATTTTACTTATGCAGTAGTAAAAATATAACTAAAATAGAACCTAAATGATGCTAAAGTAATATTTGTTTTCTAAATGATTAACTTTCACCTAAGGAGGAATAACTTTTTATCTATCCATCTATCTATCCATCCATCCGTCCGTCCGTCCGTCCGTCCGTCTGTCTGTCTTTGAGACAGTCTCACCTTGCAGTCCTGACTGGCTTGAAACACACTAAGTAGACCAAACTGGCCTCAACTCAAATCCTCAAGCTTCTCTCTCTCCTGAGTGTGGGGCTAAAAGGTGTGTATCACCATGCCAAGAAGGAGGAAAGAGTTATTAAATTCCTTTGTTCCTTCTAGAGTACATAGAGCATAGATCCCAGTCATCAGTGTGTACTTGACATTAGGCAAGCAGAGTTACACTTCCTGGAGTGGATTCCAGTACAGCAATCTTTCTCTGTTATCAAATGGAGATCATACCTGGACCCCTTTTGGTTCATCTTAGTGATGAAATTAGAAGTTCATGGAAGAGTCAGCTTAATGACTAATACAAACATTTGATAACTAGAAGATATATTTCAAACATACAGCCTGCTGATGTTCTTGCTCCAAATCTTGGCTTAAAATGAGACCAAATTAGAACTCACTTAAGGAAATGTATCTTGTTCAAAATTTATTTAGCAGTAGTGTTAAAATAAAACTCAAATTATCATCTGTGTCTTTGGCTTCTTTGACAAAAAAAAATGTGATGTTTCCAAACTAGTGAACTCCTTCAAAATAATTACACATAGAATTACAAACTTGTATCATGTCTATAAAAATATCCACTTATGCAATAAATTTTATGTTCTAAACACTGCCAAGAGCCTCCTTTAAATTAACTCATTCAATACTTAAAGACCTTTTAGTTCAGAGCTGTTGTTAGTTTTTTTGATTTAGGATCTAATATATAAAGAGAATTAGACTTCCTTAAGCTTCATAACTTGCAAGAAGTGGAGTTAGAGGGTGACACTCTGCCCACACCAGCCTTCCTGCTGTGGCATCATCTGGATGTGGCCAAAGACCCAGATTTCCTTTCGCGCTCAGTTTGAATTAAAGCGCAAATCCATTTGCCTTGCAGCTTAGGGAGTGGATTGTGACGTTGGCTCTCTAAATTCTGTTCTGGAGAGTGCTGTGTCCCGATCTTTAAGTCTATGAACGTCTTTAACATTAGATCCTCTCGCTCCACCACCTGCAGAAGATTGTGTCCGTCTCCTGAGAATTACTGAAAACCAGTTCGCTCACCCAATGTGAGGATTTTACAGTTTTACCCACACAAATAAGAATTATGAAACTATGACGGTTTGATTTTGCTCATTTTTCCAAATTCAAAACTAGAATTGAAATATTTCCAACATGTCCAAAGGTGGCTCTAGAGATCTGTAGTCTGCACTCCATAGACAGCAGCCCACTCATGACTACTCTCTGAGTTGACCTGAAACATAGAAAAATCTGCCTTTTATACCTTTTACCAAATATGCTTTTGATGCACATGCATGAACACACAGGCAAATGAGCATATACATACAGAGTACTCACTATCAAAGACATTAAACTTAGTTCCATGACTTCATTAAAATAACCTGTAATGGTAAAAAGCCATATTCTTTAAGATACTGAAGAATTACATATAATAACACAATGGGTCAGTTGCTAACTTGCCTGTCATAATAAGCTGCTAAACTACCCTCATTATACCGGACGTTCGATGACAGCTCTTTTCTCCAATAACCTCTGGGTCCCCAGCCATTGCACTGGCATGAGCACAAACAAGGCTGATCCATGGTTAATTGTCTCTGCATTTCTTTTCTGCTGGGAAACAAAAGGATGGTGATGTTTGAATCTCGACTTTCCCTAAAAAGGCATTTGAGAAAATACTGCAGCTCCAGGAAATAAAGGCAGATGCAGCTTCGGTTTATGTACGTGCAGACGGGTCCTGTAGCTGCTGTGAATCCTAATGAGCTCTGCTCTAGCCTGGTCCAGATGTGGCGTTAATGCCTCGGAGACTAAAAAACTTATAGGCGTTTAGTGAAAATAATTTTTGTTTAAGCCATTTGGCTTCCTCTCTGCATTTCTAGTTTCACTTAATTTTTCCGTAGACAATCAGAATTAAGCTTATTTCCACAGTTTCTCCCTAAGTTAAGAAAAAAATAATATGTATTTGCACATAGCGATTTATAGAAACTGAAACCTCCAAATAAGAACACACAACTTTATCCAATGAGAAAAAAGGAACCTTTTAAGATTATAGTGTAATTACATTTCTCCCTTCCCAATCCTCCCTCCAAATACTCTCATATGCCGCTCCTTGCTCTCTGTAAATTCATGGCCTCCTTTTAAATTGTTGTTCCATGAATATCTGTGTATGTGTTCTGATATATTCCTAAATGTAACCCTCTTGGCCTGTGTGATATCACTTGCGTTCATGTTTTCATGCTGGGCATTTGGTCTTGGATAACCTGGGGAAGATCATTTCTCTTGCTCTCAGCATTTCTTAGTTGCTTTCAGTTCTTTGTGTAGGGGTGGAGACTCACGAGTTTCCCCTGTCCAGTTTGGCATGTCTATTGGTCATCTTTGTTCAGCTCATGTGGAACAATAGGATATTTTGTCAAGGCTGAAGAAATAAATGTGTACTTTATGTGAACAAAAAATACCAGTTTTACATTTATATCAAGTATTACCAATCAAAAATATGCTGTTTGTAAGAAAAACAATCTCAATATGATTATGTTTCACCTTTCTATTAAAACTAATAATACCTTTTAGTGTTATTGATTAGTTATGTAATCAACTCGTATTTTGCAAAAAAAAAGTCATCTTATCTACCTGTGTATTTAAAAAATATAATAATGAAAATTTTATCAAACGCAGACATAGCATTGGAATTTTTATAATAACCAATATGTATAGAAAATGACCACAAAAATTATCATTTCACTGTGATATTTTCTAGTTTCACTGGCTAAAGTTCCAAGGCTAAAACTTTATTGGTGAAAAACTCTGGCTGTGAGGTGAACTGTCTCGTCGTTGTCTTGTCAGGAGGTGTATGTTGATACGATCCATCACTGCAATGATCAGAATTGTGAGGACAGAGCGAGTAGAGACATAGGCAGAAGAAACCTGCTCCCTGTGCAGCTGACTTTCTTTCTTAATGGCTTCTCATTCCCTTCTAATGCCTTCCACTCACATCCCAAGTAGAGCAGCTGGCAGAGACCGCAGCAGATGGAGGGCGAGCTCAACACATGCCGCGTAGCTGGCACCCAAGCACTTGACTTTTATTTACCAAACAGTTAGCCAGATTTCCGAAACCAAGTCTGCTACTGTCCCTTTTTGGTTTAACATGCAATTGGTATCTAGTACATAAATATTACATCACTTAGCTAACTAGCTAGTTATCTTATTCCTCATGTAGATTGCTGATATACGGAACAGTGGATTTAAAGAAATACCTGCAATGGTTTAAGTCATCTTTGTGACTTTAGAAGACAGCTTTCTTGAAGTGGTTCCATTAGAAGCATCTTTTAGCCAGCCCAGTCAGGGCCACATGTACCACTATACAATCTTAAATAAAGCTGTCAGACAAATTTGAAAGATTGAAGATGGATTCAGACAATTGATAGTTTGATCCTTTACCATCATCATCACTGAATACTACGTTCCAAGATCATGCAGTTCTTCTACGAAAGTTTTTAGTCCAGTAAGCAAAATTGTAAGCTCCTCAATTCCCCTCACATGGTATTTTGCTTACATCACCAATATCTGTGTGTGTATATCCCTGGGAGCTCCTGGACTAGAAGGAATCATTGTCTTTTTAATCTGTGATGCCTACACATGGACATACGTGCTGATAGGGGACACCCATGCTAATAGAACCTCCATAAGTGTTTGCTGAGCTATGCAGAGCTCAAAGAAACTTAGCCCCAAAGTCCAGAAGGGAAATAAGCAGCTGTTAGAGAACTACATTGAGTGATGAAAGGGAAAGGTGAATTAGTAAGAACTCCCAAGGCTTTCTGCAAAAACAAACTTCAGGGAACTCTGCCTAGCAATGGTTAGAAGTGCTGCCTTCTAGAATGAAATGTAATAGGGACGGGTGTGTGACAGCTCCGGAATTTGCTTCCCGTTTCCTGGTCTCCTGCCCTCCCTGCTCTCTAAAGCATATCCAGCCTTTGTTATCTGGCTTTCTGTCCACCCTGTCTCAGGTTGAAAATCCCCTTCGTTTCTTATATTATCTCAAGGAATGTTTCATTCTCTAAGGTTCCATGATCGTTTACTGCAAGGCCAACGCTAAGTTAACTGATGGCCGAGGCACAGCTGAGCCCTAGCAGAGGTAACTGATACGGACTCACACTATAAATTACTCATCACGAGGAATACTCTGGACAGGAAATGGTTTGCCGTGACTGGTATCTCACCATCCGCAATTAGGAGCTGGCTGATGGCACCCAGCTCTGTATCTTAAATCATCTTTCACTTGGAGGAGTGCGCAATGCAGATGTCTGTTACCACACATCAGATCTTTCAGTAGATAATTCAGATTAACGGTCTTGATTTCCCCACCTTGGTTTTGCAGTTTAAAATTTTTTGAGGCTGTATTTAACCTATATTTGACAATATAATTAGCCCAAATCTTTGTTTAGGACAGATCCATTATAAGAAGATTATATCAATTTCATGGAGTCTCAGATTTTTATATGATTTTGCAAAAGTTGCTGCCTCCCTAACTTCACTAGATGTGGAAGGAAACTTTTACTACCTCCCTGATAATTTCTAAGATGTTTAGTGTTTTTAAGCTTACTATAACTTACACGTGTATAACTTAAAAAGGATTATAAATAGAAATTTTTCCTTTGAAAGGAAATATTAGTAGTGTTTATACTTGCTTACAAACTCAGTATATGCACACACAATTTTAGAAGCAAAATACATTAATAGAAGAGCAATTTAGCATCCAAAACAGCATGGTGTATGTGTGTGTGTGTGTGGGGGGGTAATGGTCTTGCTTTCTGTTCTGTGTGGGACCATTTCTGACATAATATGCTGAGTTTTGAAAGAGACATTTTAAAAGGTGTATTGACTGGCCAGTGTATACCCAGAAAGCAGGGTCAAAATTTTAAGATTCCAAACTATCATTAATTGTTTACTGAATGGAAGCTTTAATAGTGACCCAAATGGGTATCATGTATAAGATTTGGAAGATTTGGCAGAAATTTTGGTTCAGAAAGCTTTAATTCAATAAAAATGCATGATGTATGTGCCTTTTTAATTTGTGCTCCACAGTGTGAATCAGACAAAAAAAAAGTTAGTTAGAGGCTTATAATGGTGTTTGATGTATAAATACAGTTTATGTCTGATTTAATTTGGTAAGAGTGTGTTCATGTGTGAGTGGTGCACACAGGGAGGTCACAGACCAACTTTTGGGAGTCACTTCCCTCCTCCCACCATGTGTGTTCCAGGAATTAAAAGGCATGAATAGAAAGCATATCCCAAGAAATGAGTTGTGGAAGGTATGATTTCTTTAAAACTATTGGTTGTAACTTTTTCCAATAATAAACTAAAATCTTGACTGGGAAATAAAAGAGAAGCGTCTATGCCTTCTTTAGGATGATACTGGAGAAAAAGGCAGGAGGAATTCAGAAACATAAACACAAATGTACACACATGCACACACACGCGTGTGCACACACACAAAACGGATACATGCTCTTCCAGTAGTGTCAGGAAAATACTGGTTTTATATGTAAATCTGGGTTTATCCCCACTGCCTGCACCTCTGTCAACTTTGCTCCTGTGTTTCAGAATAAGCACTAAGAGGATTGCTGCTACTAGCCTAAATATTTTAAAGTTTTACAGAACCAATACTTGTCATTAGCATGTACTATGTCCTTTTAAGTTTTTTATGGTGATTCTATATTTTCCTCCCTTTTTTGACATAATGATGGGGACCAGGATACTCACACTCCTCTTATGGTCTATAGACAATTAGAAGCGATTTTAAGTCTCTATGTGGGGAAAGAGAAGAGACCAGTTAACACTTGTCATAGGGGAACACCGTATTTCAACTCCAATATTCACAAAGCATCAACTCACAACACACCCAGGCCAGCACTCAGGGCACATGAGATGTAAATGTTGGCAGCTAGCAAAGAAGAGGGGAAGAACCATCACCACTCCCTTTTCTCTGAAACGGGCTGTTGGCAGGGTAAATACCGTATCCTTGTGCTTTAATGGATTATATGCCGTATCTTGTTATCCTGAGTAATTTGCAATATGATATAAAATATTATATCAGATCAACTGAGGAAAATAATATGCTTCTTAGGGACAAGTGGGCATACTTCAGTGATGAGTAGTAGACGCTCTATTCCCACAGAATGCCCCTTGGTATCGGATACTTAATGTAATTTTGTTATCTCCTTATCAGATGTTACTATAGCTTTCTACTAGTGCTGCCTGGTGCCTAGGGTCAAGAGCTGTAATAACTTCTAAGTGGTAGAAATACTTAGCACGCTGATAATGAATGCTATTTTGGATGCATCCTCATGTAATTACATATCACAACCAAGTCGTGTCCTCACTATGATGACAGCAGCTACACCATAGAATACTTTGATAATTTAATCTAAACAAATAAAAACCTTAGCTCTTAAAATAATGTGCATGTATATGACAGTACACCTCTGGTTTTTTAAAAAAAAGAAACAGTAAAACTTTCCAAAAAAAAGTATTAGTAATAAAATTAAGAACCCAATATTTAGGCAAAGCATCACATTGCCATTGAAAAATTTGAAGACATGATGTTCTTCATAATATACTGAAATCTCCTTCAGGTATTTATTATTATGAGAAATAATACCCATGTTTTCAGGAATGCTTATAAATGTTGCTAAGTGAATTTAATAACTATTTCACAGAAGTAAAGCAGATCATAGCATTGCTAGCTTGTTTGGAGCTGTCTGAGTCTGGACATTTGGGAGCCATGGTGAATTCCTAGACTGAAGTAAACAGACAAGGGTTTACTGAGAATGTTTGAAACCCTCATAGAGCATCTTTTAGCTGGTGTGCTCTCCCCAGAGCAGAAGTGTCAATGCAATGACCAAGAATTCCAGTAATAGAACTTGATAGGTATCCGCTGAAAATGTTTATGCCCATGGCAGGGACCCCGTGGAAAGGGAACTGTTTCATGTAGAATTGACCTCACAGCAGTTAACAGATATGGAAATAAGCATTTCTCTAACGTGGTAAGACTATGCATATGTGCATATGTGATATCTTATGTTAGGTAAGTTAGAAACTACTATTAAATTGGTTGACAAAGACCATGTAGGAAGCAAGACATTGGGAGAAGCTCAGGGAGAAGAGTTTTAAGACCAGTTACTGTGTGTCCATTCATGTAAGATGATTACGAGAATAGTAACTCTCTGATAAGTTTGTTCAGGGAATGATGCCTATCCCATAAAAAGCATTTACTAATTTGCCCAGATATTTTAAAGCAAAGGTGAAGAAAGGAAGGGAAAGAGAGAGAGGGAGAGGGAGAGAGAGAGAGAGAGAGAGAGAGAGAGAGAGAGAGAGAGAGAGAGAGAG
>NC_022028.1:12427336-12447756 GCF_000317375.1 Microtus ochrogaster | reverse complement strand
TGTAAATCGGATGACACTGGGACTATGAGACTAGTACTTAGCATCTCAGGGCCTCCGTCCCTTTATCTTAAAACTTGAGGTGATTGTTCTGGAGTTGTAACCTGACAAAAGTTGAAAGACCCTGCATGTGACAGATAGCCAGAAAGAAAATACCTTACCTCATAACACTGCAGCTTCCCCAACACTTGGGAGGCAGAGGCTGGTGGTTCTCTGTGAGTTTGAGGCTAGCCTGGTCTACAAAGCAAGTCCCAGGGCAGCCAGGAAACTGTCTGAAAAAACCAATCAACAGACACAGTAGGTGTGTGTGTGGGGGTCTTTCTCAATATTATTTGTGGCTAATAAGACTTATTTTGGTTACTCTTTTTAGGGTGAAAATGGCATCCATGGTCTCCCAGGCTTACTTGGTCAAAAGGTAAGGGGTTTTATAAATGTTTCCTACAAACTAAGCTAATAAATCCATCTTTCCAAGGAGGACTCATAGAAGCATTTCCTTCTCAGAGACGTCTCAAGGAAGCATTTGCTCCAGGGTGTTAGCAGCATGCCATCCTGAGGAATCAGTATAGATGCCATCTAAGGGCCATGGAGATGTTAAAGCTGCATCAGAAACATGTTGACTGTTATCAGTCAGAGTGAACAATGGAACAGCGTGTTCTGCTTATCATTTCTGACATTCATGTGTTGTGCTTCTCAGATTGAGTTAAGTAAAAATGTTTATGATGTCACGAAATATCTAACAGTACAAGGCTAGCATGGACAACTTAGTGAGATCATGTCTCAAAAGGAAAAGGAAAAAGAGGGCTGAAGAGATAGTTCAGTGTGGAGTGCTTGCTTAGCTTATATGAGGCTATAGACTCAATCCCCTATAAATAATAATAATAATAATAATAATAATAATAATAATAATAATAAATAGAATCTACATTCATGCTCATAATGAAGGAGAAATTTTTCACCACCCAGGCTGAGTCTTTCTGTGCCTCACATCTTTCTCTTCACCAAAATGAACCAAAACCTATCCAAGGACAACTTTCTTGCTCTGAGAGTAACAACATGGGCCGTGCATCATTGGGTGCACAGAAACTAGTATACACTAGATTCCTGGAGCAAAAAGAAGTTGCTTCCGGTGGGTCCAGCTGTTGTGATACAGCCCAGACAATCTCACCACAGGGGAGAGCATTACTGATGCAATTTTAGATGCCTCTGCCCCCAAGCCAAAGCAGTCATTTCGACGTTGTGGCAAAAGGTTACAGGTTTTCATAACAAAATGTCTGAAGTCGCTATGCATCTATGCTTTGCTTTTCCATAGCCGGAAATGCCATTTGATAAGTCACATTTTCATTTAGAATTAGAGCTTTGGAAAAAAAAAACCTGTTTCTTTACCTATCCCTGTAGAGATAATAAGACTGCAGCGGGAGCCATGAAACCGTACACTTCCCAGTAGTTCTAGATAAACCCCACTGGTACAGCATGTGCCGCGTCTGTGAGCTGAGCTGCAAGCCGAGGATGTGCAGATTTATCTGCTGGGAAGTGGTTTTGGACTTTCCAGCAGCTGTTGGTGGTGGCTGCATCATGCTGACATCGTGGCCAGTGCGTTACGGGCTTCAGCAGCTTCAGTGGCAGCTTGAATTACCAGACGGAATTCAAGTCTATATTTTAGGGGAAACACCACTAAAAGTAAGGCAGGCCTATGCATTCGTGATAAAAATCCCTACGAATTAATATATTGCTTGCTAGTAACATTTTGAGAACAAAAGAAGCAGAAAATAATTATTTAATCAAGTTTCTACACTCTTTTAATACATTTCCTTGACTATGCATGTAGTAATATACTCATAAATTATCTATGTATAGATAACAAGAGCTCACCTTCTAATCTATATAATACATGTGGATTTTAATTATGTCATATTCCACTTTGTGGAGGCAGTACAAAAAAGCTGATATCAGAGACTTTTCATCTGTTGCTAGGTATGATGACATTTGTTTATTTGTTATCCCAGCACTTCTGTGATAGAGACAAGAGCATCATCAGGAGGTCAAGGTCATTATGAGCTACATAGTGAACTCAAGGACAATCTGACCCACATAACATTTTATCTTTAAAAACTTAAATAGAAAAATAAAACAAGCAAACACAAATATCGGTCTCTTATAAAGATACAGGCTGGATGGCTTACACCATGACACCCAGTGAATGAGTGGATGGCAGATAAAACCCATCTCAAACACCATAGGTCCCTGATGTGTAGGAGGGTCTCAGTGAGCATTTACTAAATGCTTGGTTGGAGCATCATCAATTTATTCATGACAAATTAAGTCAAAAAATAAACTTATGAAATTGGAAAGGGTTCAGCTGAGGAAAAAAACACTTACACTTTGTAGATTTAGAGGATGGCATAGGAAACAGGTTGGTTTTTTTTGTCTTTTTGTTTTTATTTTTTAGACCAGGTTATACAGAATTGTCTTTATTATTCATTCAGTTGCGAGATATAGTCAGTAATAGGAATCACCCAATATACAAAACACACATCCGACACCATGCATGTCTGCCAGGTGCTCAAGCACGAGGTAATGGAGAAATTGATCAGTTATTGATTAGAAATATGCTGAAGGACTCAGAATTTCTTTTTTCTTTTTCTTTGCTAGTTCTTTTTTAATTCTCTTTTTAATTTATTTATTTTTAATTTTTAGTTTTTAAAGAAAACAAACTTTTTTCATTATACATACAATCCAAGTTCCCACTTCCTCCCCTCCTCCCATTTCCCCTCACATCATCCCACCCCACGCCATCCACTCCTCAGAGAGGGTAAGTAAGGCACATTGCTTTGAGGAAGGTCCAAGGCCCTCCCTTCTATATATAGGCTAAGCAAGGTATCATCCAAAAAGAATAGGTTCCCCAAAAGACAGTACATGCAGTAGGAATAAATCCTGGTGCCACTGCCCTGACCCAGTCTTCCCCAGCAATGTAGTCCCACATTCAGAGGGACTAGTTTGGTGTTATGCTTGTTTTTTTCCCAGTCTGGTTAGAGTTGGCGAGCTCCCTTTAGCTCAGGTAGACTGTTTCAATGGGTGAACCCATTATGGTCTTGACTCCTTTGCTCAAATTCTCATTTATCCCACTCTTCAACTGGACTTTGGGAGCTCAGTCCATTGCTTTGATACAGGTCTCTGCCTCTGTTTACATCAGTTGCTGGATGGAGATTCTATGGTGACATTTAAGATATTCATCAGTCTGGCTACAAGGCAAGGCCAGTTTGGGCCCTCTCTCCTCTACTGCTTAGGATCCTAGCTGGGATCATCCTTGTGTATTCCTGGGAATTTCTCTAGTGCCAGGTTCCTTGCTAGCCCCATAATGGCTCCCTCAATCAAGATCTATCTTTCCTTGCTCTCATCTCTGTCCTTCCTCCATCTAGACTTAGAAAACAGTCCTTTTTGTGACTGTAAACCACATGAGCAGAACAGAGAGTAGCCTGTGGCTCCAGGTGCAGGGAAGTGCTGGGGCTGGGGGGCAGAGGACTCAACTCTAAACCCTCTCATGAACCTCCCGTTAGATACTCATGTGGAGGGTAGGTTTCAAAGAAGTTTGTGTCGTCTGGATTTAATGAGATGTTAGTGACAACAAGAATTGCAAACGCAGTCTGTGCTGCTTCGTTCTCAAAGCAAATCTAGACGGTACCATTCCTTGACCTTTAATGTGCAAAATCCCTTGAATTTATGGGATGTAATCTTTTGGGAAGGTAAGGAAATATGCAAAAAAAGCTGGTCCTTGAGTATTTTGTACTATTCAGACTTTGCATTGCTTAGTGTTTGCTTAGGACTTCATATCGCAGGAAACTATTTAAATCACTGATATTTTATTCTTAGAAATATTGTTGTTATTATGAAAATTCCATGAACCATAAGAACTGTTCTTATTACTTTACACGATGCTCTTCTTTTGCAGGGAGAACAAGGACTTGAAGGCACCAAAGGAGAAACTGGTGAAAAGGTAATGCTTTAGTGTTTGTAAAGAAGAATTATGCTCCCAAAATAGTTTAATGTGACATTTAGCTTCTTTCATATGTTCTATACAGTATGTATAATAATTTTATAGTGGAGCTAAAAACATTTGAATCAATTAGAGTAACTTTTATATATTGGCGATTGACAGAAATTGTTCTAAATTTACTTGGTCAGGCATCTTTAGTTACATTTATTTCATTTATATATAAAAGATACAAATATTTATTGGACATTGTGTTTTTATATTATGGTGTCATTTGTCTACTATGACTATGTCTCTGGCTAAAAGTTTTGTTAGCATGGACACTGGTTTGTTTATCAGTGGAATATTTCCTAAGGTATTAAGGAATATTTCCTAAATGCTACAGAAAAGATAGCACACACTAAAATCAGAGTTATTCCAAAATGTTTAATATAGGGGTGATTAAAAGGTGTGGGTGATGTATGAGAAACTGACTCACAAGACTTTTGAATGCCTTGGGTTGCATTGCAGACGACTCTTTGATTGATGCCACAAGGTTACAGATGCAAAGGCAGGGAAAAGTGTGGGGAAGGCTGCAGACTGCAAGTGCTTTACCCAAAGCAGTTAGTCCCCAGTGAGAACCTTGGAAAGACGTACTCCACTCAGCCCCGAACTCCTCCCAGTGAAGCAAGCAAAGCAGAGCCAGTCAGGTGGATGTAACCCATGGACCTGAGAACCCTGGGGCTCAAAGGAGGTTAGATACTGGTAGAGTATCTAACTCTGAGGAACCAAGGACAGATATCATCCCCGTAACCCAAGTGTCAGTCCATCACCTGCTCACAAAATTAAATTCTGCATTTTATACCTTCAAGCAGTGTTTTATTCTAAGAAATGATTACCAAGTCATCTTGTAGTCCTTGAAAAGCAGAAGAACAATCTTTCCTGTACAAACAGGCTGTGCAGGTGGAAAGGGTGCTTTCAAATCAGCCAGTGTTGCTTGCGTCTAGCTTTCGGGCAGCGATCAGTTATTTGCCTCTCCTATAAGTATTTATAGAGACAATGATTATCTTCTATAATTACAGTACAAATTACACATGTTGTAAGCTACATAATAATTACTTTCCCTCACGGAAGTGGAAGAGAGAGAAAAAAAGGAGAAGATAGCCATATAATAACTGTGCAGTTGAGGAAAAATCCATTAAAATTATAACTACTTTGAATGGGTTTTTTAAGAAATTCTTGATTACTTTTGCTTTAGAATAATAGTTATTATCAATCCATGTCTCTAATTCTTATTTAGATGTATATTTTGGTTCATTATACAGAGTTTTATCTGTAGGAATGAATGAAACTAAGTAAGGAATAATATCCTTTCTATGATTTAGTCACCAATACCTTGAAACTTGGTTATTTTGTTATTCTCTGAACATAGCTGATATTTTGTGGTACTAAACAGATTCCCACAGATGGAACATGAACAAAATACATTATGTACATGCATCACAATGCCGCAATGAAATTCATTACTGTGTATAATTAATATATGTTAAGCAAACATTTAAAAAGAACACACATTCCATATATTTTGCTCTTACGATTTTACTTCTGCTTCCTCATGTTTATTGAGTGTTGCATTCAAGCAACCAATTTCAACCATAAGGTGGAAACAGTTGTGGGGAATACCCTAAATATGGTAGAAAGAAATAAGCATCGAAGAGAAAAGACAGTGGCTGTAATGAGAATCTGTAATTGTAATCCTGATGGTTTATAGCCAGATTTAATATTCGTAATCACCTTTAAGCTTAGAAGGTCTGCTTTGATTACTATTTACTGTACATTAAATGATTCTTTTCAGTATTGCAAACTGTAAAAAGCTTTATATCTGATCCATAAATCATTTTCCATAGCATAAATAAGTAAGGTCATGTGGTTGACTTTGGTTATGAGAAAAAGAAAGAGAAGTCTCTGACAGGTCTCAATTTGATGTGACAAGACTCCAGCGTTCTTGGGTTGCTTGCAATGCATTTTTTTCTGAACAAACTCAGCCAACTACACTTCAATAGCAATTCCGTGTGGAAGAATTAACATATAATTACTTTACAAACATCTTTCTTCTTCAACTATCCTATTTTCTCCATTCCCATGTTTAAAATTTGATGCTTCTGAGTGACACAATTAAAATCTGAGACACAGCACGATGATTGTGGACTAAATCATTCAGGAGATTATGAGGAATTTCCTATCTATCAAGGACACATGGTTATGGTAAAAGATAATATTGACTCTGATGGATAGCATGCTCTGTGTTGATTTCCAGGTGTTGTTTCTATAGGCAATGGAAACCAGGTTCAGAAGTCTGCTATTTACACATAGAGAGACAATAAAACTTCAGCCTGATTTACTCACTAGGAATGCCCAAGAGGTTCCACAAAAGTCCAGTTTACAGATGCACTGCTTTTAGTCCAAAAACTTTTGATTTATGAAGTACTTGTCTGTTTGTACCTTGATATCCATAGGGGATTGGTTTGAAGACTCCTCTGAACATGTCAAAAATCCACAGATATTCAAGTACATACTCATGTATGTACTTGCTGTGTGGCTTATGTACATACTCACGAGTATTTTAATTGCCCCTAAATTATTTTATAATACCCAATACAATGCAAATGATATGTATACCCTAGGAAATGATGACAAGAGGAACACTGTGTTTTCAATACAGACACATATTAAACACTATTGTGTCTATTCATTGAGAATTTCATGAATACAATATATCCACCTACAACCCTCATAAAACTGTTCCTTTTGACCTTCATTCCCTCTCCTTCTTTCCTTTCTTCCCTCCCTTCCTTCTTCCCTCCCTCCTTCCCTGCTTCCTTCCTTTCTCTCTCCTTCCTTTCTCCCTTCCTCCCTTCTTCCTTCTTTTCTTCCTCTCTCCCTTTCCCTTTACCTCCCTCCTTTCCTCTTCCTTACCTCCCTCCATCCTTCTCTCCTTCCACCCTCCCTTCTTCCTCCCTTCTTCCTCCCTCCCTCCCTCCCTCCTTCCCTCCCTCCTTTATCCTTCCTTCCTCCTTCCCTTTCTTTCTTCTTTCCTTCTTATAACTAATTAACTGAGGCTAATTAGTGCTTCTTATATGCACATGGTGTGGAGCCATCTATCAGAGCATAGGGAACCTACTAGTAACCATATTCCCACACCCCAGAAAAATAAGAATTCTCCCCCAGTCACCACCAACTGCCGATAATTCCTCAGTTATGAGTGGGGCCTCATGAGCGTTTTCCTCATTCATGCTGGAGTTCTGATAGTTTTGATCTTGTGCTGATCCTGGACAGGCAACCACTGTTGCTGTTATTCATGAGAGCAAGAACAATGTCATATCCAGAAGATGATACTTGCAGCATTGCTGGTATAGTGGTAGGAAGAGCTGCCGTTCAGAGATGGCACTTGACAGCACTCTTCCCTCTTCCCCATCCTCCAGCTCTTCCATCTTTCCATCGCTCTTCCCATGATGTTCTTTGGACCTTGTGTGTGTGTGGGGGGGGTGTTTATATAGGTGTCTTCTCATTTCTGGCTGAGCACTCATGTTTATGAATTTCTGCGTTAACTACTACCCACTGCAAAAGAAGCTTCTTGGACCAAGGTGGGAAGTAGCCTAGTTCTATGGGTATAAACAGAAATAGTTAGAAGGCATTTTGACAATATGTCATTTAGCAAAACAATAGTGGCTCCTTTCTTCAGTCATTGGCTTATAACTGTGTTTACAGTACCCATCACTAATTCCTCCCTGTGGAACAGGCATCAAATCCACCCAGACAGATATTGGTGACCTCTGTGTGTCACTATTACACCAGTGTTACTATCTTCCCTAATATAGCCATACTGTAACATGCAAGGCCCAGTGTTGGGTAAGACCACTGACATCTTTTCTCTTTCTGGAGCCTACATAGCACCTTTATGCAGCATGAAAGCTAGCCAGCATAGATGACATTTCCCAGTAAGTTGAGGACTCACTTCTCTATGTTCCCCAGCGAAGGTGCGTGGTGTCTTCAGCAAGAGGGTCTTACCACACAGTGCTGGACAACTAAGAGCAGGGGAAAGAGCCTAAATTATTTTCTGAGTCTCTAGAAACACTCTGAACAATAACCCAGGGAGGTATCACATGCCAAGTAATAATAATTTGCATTTTGGTTTATTTTTTAATGATTTTATTGAGCTATACATTTTCCTCTGCTCCCCTCCCTGCCTCTCCCCTTTCCTTCATCCCTTTCCAATGACCCCCATGCTCCCAATTTATACAGGAGATCTTGTCTTTTACTACTTCCCATGTAGAGTAGATCTATGTATTTCTCTCTTAGGGTCCTCATTGTTGTCTAAGTTCTCTGGGATTGTGATTTGTAGGCTGGTTTTCTTTGTTTTATGTTCAAAAACAACCTATGAGCAAGTACATATGGTATTTGTCTTTCTGGGTATGGGTTACCTCACTCAATATGATGTTTTCTAGATCCATCCAATTGCCAGCATATTTTAAGATGTTATTTTTTTTCTGCTGTGTAGTACTCCATTGTGTAAATGTACCACATTTTCCTTGTCCATTCTTCAGTTGAGGGGCATTCAGGTTACTTCCAGGTTCTGGCTATGACAAACAATGCTGCTGTTAATATAGTTGAGCACCTGTTCTTGTGGTACGATTGAGGATCTTTTGATAAATACCCAAAAGTGATATTGCTGGGTCTTGCTACATTACTAAAAGTGTTTATGAGTTGTAGAAGTTCCTTGGTAGAACTTTTGGAGTCACTTATGTAAACTATATCATCAAGAAATAGTGCAAGTTTGACTTCATCTTTTCCAAAATGTATCCCCCGATCTCCTTTTGTTTTCTTATTGCTCTAGCTAGAACCTCAAGAACTATATTGAATAGATATGGACAACCTTGTCTTGTTCCTGATTTCAGTGGGATCACTGTGAGTTTCTCTCCATTTAGTTTGATGTTGGCTGTTGGCTTGCTGTATATTGCCTTTATTATGTTTAGATATGCTCCTTGTATCACTGATCTCTCTAAGACCTTTATCATGAAAGGATGTTTTCATGAGTTTTTTCAAAAGTTTTTTCAGAATCTAATGAGATGATCGTGTGGTTTTTATTTTTCAATTTTTTTATATGATGGATTATGTTGACAGATTTTCTTATGTTGAACCATCCCTGCATCTCTGGGATGAAGCCAGATTGATCGTGATGGATGATGGTTCTGTTGTGTTCTCTTTTTTTGCCGGTATTTTATATATTATTTTTGCATCAATGTTCATGAGTGAGATTGGTCTGTAATTCTCTTTCTTAGTACTGTCCTTGTGTGGTTTGAGTATCAGGGTAATTGAAGCTTCATAAAAAGAATTTGGCAATGTTCCTTCTATTTCTATTGTGTGGAGCAATTTGAAGAGTACTGGTATTAATTAGTTCTTCTTTGAAAATCTTGTAGAATTCTGAGCTGAACCCATCTGGTCCTGGGATTTTTTTTTTTTTTGATGGGAGACTTTTGATGACTGTTTCTATTTCTTTAGCAGTTATTGTTTTATTTAATTTGCTTATCTGGTCTTGGTTTAATTTTTGTAAGTGATACTTATCCAGAAAGTTGTCCATTTCCTTTAAGTTTTCCAATTTTGTGGAGTACAGGTTTTTGAAATATGACCTATAGATCCTTGCATTTCCTCCATATCTGCTGTGATACCACCTTCTCATTTCTCATTTTCTAAGGTTTGTTTATTTTGTTGATTTTCTCGAAGAACCAACTCTTTGTCTCATTCATTTTGTTTTCTTTCTTTCTATTTTGTTGATATCAGTTCTCAATTTGATTATATCCTTCCATCTAGTTCTCTTGGGTGAGTTAGCTTCTTTTTGTTCTAAGGTTTTCAAGTGCGTGGGATTTTTTTCTAACTTCTTCATGTAAGTATTTAGTGCTATGAACTTTCCTCTTAACACTGCTTTGTGACCCATAAAATTGGGTATGTTGTGTGAGCATTCTGGAATTAGTGTTGCTGTTGAATTCTAGTTTTCAGCTGTGGTGATCAGATAAGATACATTGGGTTATTCCAATTATTTTTTTTTTATTTGTTGAGGTTTGTTTTGTTACCGAGTATGTGGTCAGTTTTTGAGAAGGTTCCATGAGGTGTCAAGAAGAAGGCAGATTTTTTTTTTTTTGGTTTGGGTGGAATATTCTAATAATGTTTGTTAAGTCCATTTGAGTCATAACATCTATTAGTTCTCTTAATTCTCTGTTAATTTTTTTTTGTCTGGCTCAGGCCTACTCCCTCAGAAGTCCCAGACTCATGTCCAGACGCATAGAGGTTTCTGATTCCTGCCTACTCCTCTGGAGGTCCCAGACTCACCCCAGGACCTGCTGAGTTCCTGACTCAGGCCTCGTTTCTCAGAGGTCCCAGACTCATGCCCAGATCCGCAGGGGTCCTGGCTTAGGTCTACTCCCTCAAAGGTCCCAGACTCATGCCTGGACCTATAGAAGTTTCTGGTTCGTGCCTACACTCTCATAGGTCCCAGACTCGCTCCTGGACCTATAGAAGTTTCTGGTTCGTGCCTATACTCCCATGTACCTGTATAGGTCACTGGCTCTGGCCCACTTCCTCAGTGGTTGCTCCCCTGTACCTGTTCCTGTGGAGTTTGCTGTCTCAGGTCTGTCCCGACCTGGGTTGCTGGCTCAGTCCTGTTTCCGTAAATGTCCCTGGTCTAGATCTACTGCCACTCACATGGAGTTTGCTGTCTCCGATCTGCTCCAGCCTAGGTTTCTGACTCAGTTCTGCACCTGTGGAGTTTGGCGTCCCAGGCCTGCTCTGGCCCAGGTCACTGGCTCAGTCCCGCTATGATGGAGCTCACTACCTCAGGCCTGCTCTAGCCTACATTGCTGGCCTAGTCCTGCTTCCACAAATGTCTCTGGTCTGGATCTGCTCCTACTCTCGTGGAGTTCACCATCCCAGGCCCGCTCTGGCCCAGTTCACTGTCTTAGTCCTGCTCCTGTGGAGTTTGCTACCTCAGACCTGCTCCCATAACAAGTTTTTTAATAGCCCATGTCTTCCAGGAGCAACATTGTCTATCCTTATAGGGCACCTCTGTTTTAACTCCTTTTTTAAATTATATATTTTTAAGTAACTTATTTCATTCAGTATATTTTTTTCAGTTTAATCCATTTATCTGCAAATTTTGTGATTTCATTTTTCTTAACATCTAAATAAAATTCTATTATGTATATGTATTCCACATTTTCCTTTCATTCTTTGCTGCACATTTAGGCTGATTCTCTTTGTAACATATTAAGAATAGAGTAGCAATAAACATGAGTGTGCAAACATCTCTGTAGTAGAATATAAAGTCCTTTGGAAATATATCCAGAAGTTATATAGCTGGGTCATATGGTAGTTCTAGTTCCAACTTTTTGAGAAGCTTCCAGACTAATGTCCAAAGTGGCTAGACTAGTTTACACTAATACCAATAGTGTATAAGAGTTCCCTTCCCAACCACCACATCCTTCAGATAATTTTTTTTTCATAGATTTGGCCATTAGTTGGATCCAAGGTCTGACTACATACTCCTGTGAATAGCTACTTTTAACAGATCAGAGCCATGCAGAATACTGAGCCAAGTCATTTTTAAAGTGAAATTTACCATAAGGGTGCTTAGTCCTCTCAAAAATAGTTACTTATCAGATAGGATTCTTTAAGAAGACAGCTTTTTTTAAAAAAAAAAAAAACTTTACCATGCCACATGGTGGCTCATAACTGTATCTTCAGTTGTAGTGCAGCTAATGTTCTCTGGCATCTGCAGGCACCCAGCAAGCACGTGTTGTACATGCATATATGTAAGCAAAACATTCATACACATAAAGTAAATAAGGAGAAATTGAAAAGTTGGCCCTGCTAAACCTGCTGTGAAATACCACTGCAGATAAAGAATGACAGTTGCCAGCCATATTTTTTCTGGTTTATTACCTAAAATGCAGTTGGTTTTGATTGATTATTGAGTGATAGTGACCATAGACATACTTAGTAAGGAAATATACAGTGTTTCAGCTACTTTCAGCATTCTTATTTGGGAAACTAAAATGAACAAGATTTTCAAATCTCTTAATTTAAAATAAAATGAGAGCGTGAATTCTTTCTGTGTAAACTGAGCCAGGGAGGTGCTGACAGCATTGAGCACTTGATGTACCTCTAACCTTGAATGTCCACCATGTGATGACTCTTGTTTAGGCTTATGAAAATGACCCGTTTCCACTATGTTGTTTATTGATGTTTTCTCCTACTCAAGGTTAAACTAATGACAATAAAGAAGCTACAAAACTAACAAATGCATATGGTTTCCACTCTCTTAAAATCACCGCTGGAAAAACTAGACCTTGTAAATGGCTAGGAATGTGACATTTATTGTTGGGCTGTTACCAGAGTCCTTTTTACATGCTGAAATTCCATATGATGCATGTTTGTAAGTCAGAAAATTATGTTTAGCCATCTATTCCTCTGGTTTTATAAATGTTGTGCGTATCTATTACTTGAGAGTGTTGGCTGGAAAAATATTCCACTGAGCCCTATTTCTACTTGGTTCTTTAAAATACATACTATTTAATACTATAAAACATAAAAATTCCAATAATTTGAATTACAAAAATGTGTTTTCTAACCTAGAATTATTTACCTGTATGCATATCTATGTGCATGTGTGTATGTGTATATATTCACTGTATGGCTAGAAAACTGTATGGTGTCATTTATAATTAAGCCATGTAACCAAACATTTCTATTCTTTAATCATAAATCCACATCAGGCAATTTTTAGGTGACATAATTCAATTTTCAGATGCCAGCTTAAGATGTAACACATGTATATGTCTGCGTGTGGTCCTCCTGTAAATTTTTAAAAAAATGAGTTTACTTGTGTTAGTTACATGCAGTAGGGTTGCTCTCTGGTGATTGTTTTTGCTGGTTCAATAGGAGAGATGGCCAAGGCTTATTAGAAAATGTCTCCACCCATGATTTTGATTTTGGTGTTCATATTGGGTATTAGTCAAGTGAAAAAGCAATATTGAGCCCATTCTTGTTATTCTGTTGCTTTATATGTGTAGAATTAGGATGTAGTAGCATCAACATATAGTGTGTTCCACATGTAAAAATGGTATGCAAATGCTAAGCTAGTATGTGGGGTGGGCACTGAGTGGAGGCGGCACAGGCTTTTAATCCTAGCACTTGGGAGGCAGAGGCAGGTGAATCTCACTGAGTTCAAGGCCACCCTGGTGTACAAAGTGAGTTCCAATACAGCCAAGACTGTTACACAGAGAAATCCTGTCTTGAAACAATAACGACAAAAAAGTGGGGTGGGCAATGTACATGGTAGAGTCCTGTTCATTTATTTTTGATAGATTAGGATGTACATTTAATTTAAAATCAAACTTAAAAAAATGAGACAATATTTTGTACCAGTACCACAAGTAAATGTCACCCGTGAATACATAACTGAAACACGGCCTTCTAGCAGTGTCTATCATGGTTATACCCAATTAGACAATCAGTGGTAATTATTTGCCCCGATAAACCATGATTATGACTCCAAATATTCCAAGATCTAGCACACAGAACAATGTGGTTGCTCTACTCAGTTGTTCACTTAAATGTTGTCCTGTTAAAGACACAAAGAACTTGAAACCCTGAAAGGGGAGCCATGATCTCACCATATAAAATTGCATGAGAAAATGGCCAAAGAAGGAACTTATTCAGTGTTCATAAACTTTTCTTCTGGATAGTCTAGTGAAGAATTTTAGGTCAGTCAAGAAGTCCCTTTACCAGCTGGAGAAGTCTACATTAGCTGAGATACTTTATAGCCGTGTCACTCTTTGTCCACGTATGCCCATGGTAAAAATGACTCATTAATGGACCAAAATTAATCACATTTTATGTAGAAGAACAGGAACATAGCTTCTGGCCTGTCCAGTAGCACTCCAAAGAGAGACTAGATTGACAACTCCTTGCAGTGCTCATGGTGTTCTGTGATTGGGATAAATGAATCATAGATTGCTGTATGCTTATATTGTAGTCCATCTTGCTGTGTCAGTTGTGTGAACGTTTGTGGGTTCTTTACCATGGGATTTCCTTTATAAAACACCCAATTCCTCTTTAACTGACAAGCTGTAGAAATTTTTTAAAAAATGCCTAATGAATAAAAGATGTTCTATTAAAACTAATTCATCAGTAGCCATACTATGAAAAAGACACAAAATATTGGTATTTTGACATAATTACTACGCTTACTTTTTAAGATGTATAAAGTTAATTCTTAACTTTCCCTCTAAACAAGTAAATAAGGTATTCAGAATTCTTAGCTACTTGTACAGTACGAATAACCCCAAACCGACATTGTTGTGTTTAGCCTGTTTTTCTGTAGCTTAGCTCAGGGATTCTATAGTCACACTGATCCTGCTGGGTTTGCTTAAGTATCACCTCTGAGCTAGGATACTCACTGAGGGTAGCTAATCTACGTTAGATTTTAAGACATAGCATGTCTTTATTCTAGAGGACTGCTCTCTTTCCAAGAGTCATCACAGACTTTTCTCAAGGCAAGGATCCAAAGACAATATGCAAAAATGCCAAAACTTGTAAGGCCTTTCGAAGTTTCTGTCTCTTAAACAGCAAGCCACATCTCCACAGTGTTCTATTAGAAAGTGGGTTCTAAAACCAGCCCAGGTTCAAGAGGTGTGATTCCGACCTCACTCACCTCTTGATTGCAGAAAGTATGGATATATGGAAGAACACAAAATGCTAGATTTCCTAACAAAAGTAACACAAATAATAAAAACTACCTTACCTTTAAATCAATAGTTTAGAATAGAAGCTGACTGATTTAACAATTTTATTGTTTTCATTCTCTTATAACCTTAAATATATTAGTTGTTCTTAGTAGGATTTAGAAACTGTAAAAATATATTTTCCAACTTGATTGACAGCACCACCTTATATGTAAAACCATTATAGAAAAATAAAACTCATTGTAGTGGTTCTAGAAAAGAAGTACTCATTAGCTATATCAATGAATTATGTTCTACTTCTATTTAATATCGTGTGCTTTTTAATTTTAGTTATAATAAAACTGCTAGAATAAATGGAAAAAGCGGGTCAGAATTGAAATATATTTTCAGAATTTTACTATTAAAACTTTCTTGGCAAGTAGGCTTAATATTTAATATTCAGAACTAAGGCAAGATTGCTAAACCCTGTTATTACAATGAGGCAATTTACCATCATCCTTACAAAGCGAATGTCAACCTGTCACCTTACTTCCTGTGAATTTTCCTGTGGTTCACCTTGTGAATTTTTCCTGAACATTAGCCTGATATAGAATTATTTCATTTTCCTGATAACACGTGAGAAACTTCTCAAGCTTTTAGTTGGGACTCACATGTATCATTTGACAACTGACTTGAAAAATGAAGAGAACAGATGGAGTAGAATAACTATAATTTCAAAAATCAGAGAAATTTATGTGTGGCCATTGAAAATTGGTATGGGAACAACCATGCCAACTTTCAATTATCCATGGTGGCAGGCAATTGGGACTCAGGAATGTCAGTGCCAAGGCAAAGGCTTAACATTAGTCAGTACAGATTGTATGTTATTTCCCCAATCCTTACAGAGCTGTTGAATAAATACTAACATAAAGTATACTTAACCCTCTTTTATTCATTAATAATTACAGAAAATGGCATACTAAAGAGAGATGCATATATACAAATAGAATCATTTTCACAAATGTTAATTTTTTCAAGTATTATTTCCAATAATCATAGACTGTTTAAATATGTGACTATATATTATTTTATTTAATGATTACCTGATTGGAAACCTTTCTTTTCTATGTGTTCTTGGTAACTTTGGCTAAGTAATTTTGGTGTGGTGATGTTTTATTGACTTCTAAGTAGCTATATAAGTAACAAAGTAAAGGCATGGCATGGAATCCTCTCAAGACTTGATGGGAAAGTCAACAGCAATAATGCTGGAGGGGCGGTGGATGACTGCAGAGGAAAATGTGTATGCGTCAAAAAAAAAGTACCATCCTTGGAAGGACATGGTCTTGAGCAAGATGTGAACCAAAAGAAAAGAATGGATGCGCTTACAGGGAATTACAGGTGTCTTACATGTTCTAAGGACTGTCCGTCTGAAGCCAGTAATACCTCACTCTTAAGGAATTCCCACTAAACTGCAACATGACAGCTCTGCCTATATAACATGACTAACACATTATTATTTAACAGTACCTGGGATTTTTTTTGAGCAATATTAATTTTACTTCTAAACTACATACAACTGATTTTGTTTTTCTTCATCTGCCTAAACACCACCACATCCTAACCACTCATGAACCAAATCCTGTTATCTCTTCCACTCTCCAAAACTGTGGCCAGGTGAATCTTCAGGAAATAAGCACATGGCTACTATTATAAAAACATTCTCCTGGTTTTCCACTAGGTTAAGGTCCAACCCCCAATACAGTACATAAAGCCTTGCAGGGCCTGACCTGCACTTTATCCCAGGAATCTTTCTCCCCACACCCCAGTTGCTTTCTGTCTTTCAGTTCTTTGACTTCAACAAACTCTTCTGCCCACTGTTGCCTGCATGGGTTTGTAAATCCTGCTCCCCTTCATTTACTGCTTCTATTTCCTTTCCTGCTGCTGTGAAAATTTCAGTCTATTGTTGTATGGAAAGTAAAGACAGTAAGAACCCGAAGCAGCCAGCCATTACATTCACAATAAAGTGCAGTGAATTAATGCAACATGCGTGCTCTCATACCACGCTGCTCCTCTTCCTTTACGTTCAGGACCTCCTGCATAGGGAATGAGTTACTCAGGATGGGCAGGTCTTCCCACTCCAATTATTGTAATTGAAAAGAAAACCCTCCACAGAGAGGCCCACAGGCCGACTTAATCCAGACACTCTCTCATTGAGATTTCTTTTCCAGGTTATTCTAGATTGTGTCAAATTAACAATCAAAACAAACCATCGCAATTACCTTACTTCTATTCAGTCATTACATTTGAAAGTTAATATTTCTGCTGTCATAAATTCTCATTAAGCCTTTAACACAATAGTTCACCTTTAATTACTTATCACAGTTTGCAATTATAACTTTCCGACAAGTGGGTTTTTTTATACTCATTTCCACTTAGTCAAATAGACATGCCATGACAGAAGATATCAGCCTACAGTTTTGCTTTTATCTGCAACACCTAGCATAATGCTTAGCACAAAACAGAATTTAATTAATTAATTCATTACCACCAGGGAATAGTGTGAAAAAGATTGAATGTTTCTTCTCATCCTCTCAAATTATTTGGTAAATATTTTGTTGCAATCAATATCTCGTCTCTTAAAATTCTCGCTCTTTAACTTGTAAGGCAGAGTTGCATATATGTGATATTTAATGTATGTGCAGATGCACTTGCTCTATTACACTAATTCTGTATGTATGATTATTGTAATTGCATCTCGGTGAAGATATAAACCATTAATATATTCAGCAGTATGCTAAACTATGCATAGAATAAATTGATTAAAATACTTCAACTTTTATTATTTACAAATTACATTTTGGGAGGTGCTGTCTAGCTTTATATTATCTGTAAAAATATATAATGTGTTTAATGCCAGCCGTGACACTGTCTTTTAAATTTAGTGACAATATTAAAAGTATCTACTGATTGTTGTATTATAAATTTTTTTTTTTTTAGTTTTAATTATGGTGAAATTGTGGGCTGTTAACTGTAGTGACCTTAAGGTACTTTGGTTAATGAAACTTATTCATTCATTCTCTTACATAATTTAAGGAATGAAGAAATAAAATCTGGGGTGCTTAAGGGGCACGCAGAAGAATCTGGTCATTTGTAGGTTGGAAGGGTTTTTGTTAATCAGTGGTTAGTGATTTTGCTCATATTCTGACTTTCACTTCATGGCCCCTAGTCCTTACTCAGGTTCTGGGCTACCAGGTTTCCCTGTCTCTGCTCTGTCTTCCAGTTCTCCTTGCCCTGGCCATCCTAGGCCACCCTTTCATCTGCTCTCTGCTGCCTCGCTTCCTGACTTCTCGTTCTTTTCTCAACCTCCACCCCATTCTCTACCCTCATTTTACTTCCGTGACATCCCTATGAGTTTCTCCTCAGCATTTTCATTTCTAGCAACTCACTTTTAATATAAATGTATGAGTTCCTCAGCAGGGGACTGGAGAGTGTTTTCTCATTCCAGGAAAGAGGTCTGTTATACATTCCTGCCACTGTTACCACCCTTGAACTCTTTTGCATTTCTGAAGATTGAACCCAGGGCTCTGCACACGCTGTGAAAATACTCTATGGCTGAATTGTTTCCCACGTCTCTATTCTTGAACATTTCTGGATGAGACCATGTTCTAAATTAAGAGTAAGGTCAAGGCTGTCTTCATGTTTGATGGCAGAGTTTAGTATATAAAACAAAAATATGTGATTTAAAAGGTCAACGCTGTCTTCACATTTGATGACAGAGTTTAGTGTATGAAACAAAAATATGTGATTTAAAATGTGCTAAGTGGAATGGGTTAATAATTTCATAACCTTGTAATTTTCTAAGTTCATAAGTATACATTATTGACAAAATTTGACATTCTAGATGCTGGAAAAGCCATCCATGTCACAAAATATTAGTTGACAGGTTCATCGCTTTTATGTAAAAACCACCGCTGTGGGAACTTCTTTCAGAATCATTGTATAAACAACTCACTGTATAGCAATTGCGGAATGATTGTGTCTCACCAAAATAGGAGAATTCCTGGACAGCAAACAGAGGCATTGACACCCCTGCTGTTGAACATGAAGTGTGTGCGGTGGCTGCCCGTGTGAGCTTACTATCCAGGCTTACGGTCAGCCTTCTCTTCTTTTTCTAATATCTTCAAGAAACTATCTCCAGATTCCACTTTTCCTTGATAATCCTGATGATCCCCTTTAAGCCGTATAACTCTCTATCAATGATCTTCTTTAATAGCAGGGGAGGATTAATGAGACAAGACCCAGCAAACCATTAGCATCCACTTCCATTTGCTGTACTCTTCCTCACTGCCTCTCCCTGTCTGTTGGTCATACTGCATGATCAGACACAAGGACACACCTAGACAGCACTGAGGCTTGGAGCAAGGATTTCATTGAATATTATTTCATATACCTGCAATTGTCCAGCCTTGGGAGGGTAGCAATGCAGATGGCAGTAGCTGGCTACATTCCAGGAGCTCAATGATAGGGATATTGCTGCCTCTTAAGCTTTACTGATGATCATGACGATAATATCTTAGCAGCAGTTGTGGTGAAGACACACGACAGCTCCCCCCTTCCCCTCCATAAGTGCAGGTTGAATCAAAGCTTCTTTCTTAGTTGCCAGGAAATTAGAAGGTCACCTACATTGGCTCTCACCATTTATTCAGATTTTGTTAAACCGTCTTCATGAGTTTTCTCATTAATGCTGATAGAAGATAACTAAAAACTATTTGTTCTAAGTCAAAATCTGTTATTTTTGCTAATACACCTGAGCTCTGATAATCTTTTGGTGAGTCCAAGGCAGTGTATGTACTACCAGGTATACTGTTAACATCTCAGGTGAGTCAGGGTTGCTTTGGGCTCCATTGATAAATTCACAGACTCCAAAGATTTTTCATCGCTGCCTTCATATGCCACTATACTGACACAGTTCAGAAATTGCAATGATTACTCTTTCTGGTGTGATCACTGAATCACCTAGGCAGTGTATCAATGAACAGAGCCTTAATCCAGTTCTAACTCTAGTTAATTTTATGGCTGTTTCAGAGCCTTCACCTGGGAACATAAAGAAAGAGGCTGTGTTGCCTCCCCTAGAGTCACAGGTGTGCTGGCCTAAACTCTGAAAATATGGAGGGGTTATGCCATAGGAAGGTAATTATCTTGAACCACAATATAAGCATCCAAATTTATATGTGATCACTCCTCTTTTGGGGCCTTATGGTCCTCACTGTATGCCTTTAACTCTGTTTTATTACAGTTATCACACTTTTAGCCTTATAAGAGTTGTGGATATTATATATAGGAATTATGGTGACTTGAATCATTAATATAAGTAATGTAAAAGAATCCTTTTTCTGGGCAATAGCTAAACACATCTGAAGATAAAAAGTATTGTTATTTAATCACTTTTTTACCCCGCTAACAACTAACATTTAAACCCATCCTTTGTTAAAATGTTTTACTCAGTTATAAACAGAAATCATAAGACAAGAGTTTTGCTTTAGAAATCATCTTATTCCTTATAAATTCCTTAAAATGCTTTAAAAGTAATGAAATCCAGGTATCTACCAAGAATCCTTAAAGTCCATTAAGTGTGTGTGTGTGTATATATATATATATATATATATATATATATATATATA
>NC_022028.1:12426144-12427041 GCF_000317375.1 Microtus ochrogaster | reverse complement strand
TTTCCAGCCTGTCTGATGTCAATGAAACTCGGCAAGACAGAGACTCCCTTCAAACACATACTGGGCTTTAGACCAGATTTGTTTGTTCAGTCATTCATTGATTTGATCACTGAGGACCTACTGCAGACTAGATGCTGTGTTCAGCACTCAGATAACATGACAAAGGCAAAACCTCCTCCAGGGAACGTGTGAAGGGGGCTTGTGTAGAATGGGGTGTGGAGGAAGAGAAAGGAACACATAGTGCCTCAGAGACGGAGATAAATTTAGGTCAAATGTTATTCATTAGTGAGCACTGAGGGGCTAAGTAAGAGTTCTCATAGCAGGAAGAGGCAGAAGAAAGTTCAAAAGTTCAGTGTAATGCATTATGGGATGTATAGGGAGCGTGATGGAAAGCAGTGACCACTGGAGGAGAAAGAAAAGCTCTTTAGAAAAATGACTGAAGCTTTGGGAAGAATGTCCAAAGATGGTGGAGAGGGAAACATCAAAATATAACATCAGAGGGAACATTCAGTTCCTGACAAATTTAGACCCCTTTTCTCTGCAGAAGTACTACCAGACCCAAAAGCAACCAACCACCTTGCTGAGGAAGCTGGCTGTTTCTGAGAGAATCCTCTCATGAGAATGCCTACCTGAAGCCTCAAGACAGAAGATTAGAGGCCCAAATCCTTTTGACAGACTTGGGATGGCATGAATAGGACTTTTACTAAGTTCTCTGTTTATTTTCACCATTTATCAAAATGATTAAAAATAAATCAAATAAATGTATTAAATAAAGAGCTTATTTAAGCGGGCAGAATAATTTTGACCTCTAGCATAAGTTTATTCTGCTAGCCAAAATCTAAGGCAATTTAATCCAATCATTTAATTTTCCTTTAAGTAGATGTGAATGTGTGTGTG
>NC_022028.1:12415632-12425184 GCF_000317375.1 Microtus ochrogaster | reverse complement strand
CCCAATGTGTGTGTGTGTGTGTGTGTGTGTGTGTGTGTGTGTGTGTGTGTGTGTGCGCATGCGCGTGTGTTAACATATATAAAATTTTGTTTTGGCCGCAAAAGGTTAAAATAAAATGTAGACATTTTGTAAAACACATTCTTGTACATAATAATAAAATGGGGAAGTGGAGAACACACTAAGAAATAGAGCAAATGAAGTGAAGGTCATTAAAAAAAACACCCAGGAAAATACAGCCAGACCCATAGGGAAAATCCAAAGCTGTCACAAGTGTGAAATGGTACAGTAGAAATGTTGTTTATCCCAAAGAATCAAATGAAATAGAGAAAAACAGATTTTACTCTGAAATAAAAAAGAAACTTCAAAGTAAAATAGTAACAGCGAATTAATAAACATAGTCAGTAAAATTTATGAAACACAACAGTCGTAAATCTGTAGAGAGGGAAAATAACTTTAAATGTTGGTTTAATGTGTGATCAAGAAAATGAATAAAATTCAAGTAGACAGAAAGTAGGAAGAGAAATAAGATAAACTAGTAGCAGAAGATCATGGACAGTAGATGGACTAAAAGAATGTGGATTTTCTAACATGCAACCTGAACGGGCCAACTGCATAACCTAGAAGATGTAAAAATGTAACCAATAACACCTGGAAAATATGGCTATCTCAATTGCTATGGAAGAAACTGGAGAAGTAGCTGAAAACACCCCAGTAAAAAAAGGAGCAATTGGTTTGGCTTTATGGACCTGAGACTTAAATTGTTTAAGTGTTTAAATCATTAAAATGCTCTGAGATAGTTTCCAGGAAGTTGCCAGAATTCAGTCGCACAGTCAATGAAACATAAACTGCTGCTGATTTCATTCATAAGCACATATGCAAATGTATTAAATAAGACGTTAGGGCTGGAGAGATGGCTCAGAGGTTAAGAGCACTGACCGCTCTTCCAGAGGTCCTGAGTTCAATTCCCAGCAACCACATGGTGGTTCACAGCCATCTATAATGAGACCTGGCGCCCCCTTCTGGCTTGCAGGCACACGTGGAAGGAATGCTGTACACATAATATAATAAATAAATATTAAAAAAAGACGTTAGTAGTTAGATTTGAACTATTCATAAAAAAAACGGGGCTAGAGAAGGATGATTGTGAAGATTCAGGTTAAGGGATTATCAAGTGTACTGAATTGGCCAATTAAAGGGTCTGGTTGAGCTGCCCTTTCGGCACAGACCGAAGTTTTGAATAGCATGAAGTAGTCACTCTTAATAAAATACCCAGGTAATAGGAACTGATAAAATATCTTTACTGAAATGCAACCGTAAATATTGATTGTAAAATGAAAAAACATATTAGAAATTGAATTAGCAAAATTAATACCTAAAAGCAAAATGTCCATCACCATTATTTCACATGAAAATTAAATCACATGAATTGGAAAAAAATACTAATCCCTGACTATAAAGTGAGTTTTAAGAGAACTTAGGAGAACTTGTTAGAAAAATATTACAATTATTTATAAGATAAGTTACTTTATTAATAGTAAATGTATTGAAAATTGATATTCTATATTTACCCAGGAATAACTGAAGTAAAAATGGTAAATGAGTTATTATATATTAAAATCAATAACAATTTTGAGAAATCTTAAGAACAGAAAGAATATTTGGTTTTTTGATGGAGGCCGCTTGTTTGTTCCTTGCTGCCCAGAAATAATCACACAGAAATCTGTATAATTGCAATACTGTTTGACCAATAGCATAAGCATGTTTCTGGTTCACACTTATATCTTAAGTATTGCCATGTGGCTGTGAAGGTTACTGTCAAGGTTCCCATGGCAGCAGAGATGTTTGTCTCCTGCCGGCAGGCAGCTACATGGCTTCTCACTGACTCCACCTACTTTCTCCCAGCATTCGGTTTAGTTTTTCCCACCTAGCTCTATTCTGCTCCATCATGGACCAAGCCAGCTTCTTTATTTATTAACCAATAAAAGCAACACAAATACAGATAGATTTCCCACATCATCTGTTAACAAAAATAATGAGTACAGAATAAAGTCTAAAGGCATACGTGTTGATTCACTCTCCAAAAAAAACAAAAAACAAAAAAAACCAATAGAATAGTTCAATGATCAAAGTTAATACACAAATTTAATACCATAAAAATTCTAAAATGCTTTCAATTACTTTTTAAAGTTGGAGACTATCTCTTGACATTTATATGGATATTTAATGAATGAACATAGTCATTTAAGGGGCAGGGGAGAAATGTTTGTTTTATCAGTCATTATCATCATAGCATTGTTTTTCCTTTTAAAGTTTAAAGGCATTGTTTAATAATATTACAGGGGACAGGTTGCCACCTGTGAGTTTATGATTACAAAGGATGGGTGGCACCCTATGGAGGTTGGAGGAAGCTTTCAGGTTCAGATATTTCCTGCCACCATGGGTCCATGGGCTCAGATTCAGCCAGGTTTGCACACAGGGTCCTGCTAGGATAATTACTAGCCCAAGATATTACAGAATTCTTCATTTCTTCTTAGATAGAGGCTCAGAACTGTCATGCTGTGTGATTCTGCATGGTTGTACATCTTACATCACATACAGAAGTAAGCCTCAGAGCCCAGAACTCAACCTCTCTATTCTAAAACTGGAATATTATTTAAATTCCAATCAAGTTGGGAAGGAAGGATTTTTCTATACAGACTCTGGAACTATTGAATTTATCCATCTGAAGGAATACCTTATCCCTACCAACAACAAATTCCAGATTGGTGAAAGACTTGAGCCAAAATCAAAGCGAAGTAAATATGTTGTATTTGTGAAATCGAAGAACAAGGTATGTATACCAAAATGTGAAAAGACAGGACTAAAAAGAAAGATTGTTTACCCATATAAAAATTGAACATTGCACTGGCACACGATCATCTTAATAAGCAAAATCAACTAAAAACGATAGCTCTATCAATACTGTATTAATTAGCATTTGCTCTCTCCAGAGGATTTTAAATTTTTGACAAGAAAAAAACCCCAAGTACGTCAGTTTTTAAGTGTGTAAAGATAAATGAACAAGCAGGCACTCAGTAGTAAACTCACAATGCTAACACAGTAAATCTGGAGCTTAATGGCAGTCTGTGATGTGTAATTTAAAGCAATTATGAGACGTGACTTAACACCCATTTGGCACCTGTTGCTGGATGGAATTCAAGGGCGAAGGCATGCCCATGCATTGCTGGTGGTATGCGCAGAGCTATATTCTCTTTGGGAAAGCAATTTGGCAACATCTGTTCTGCAATGAAAAATGCATAATCCTTTTACCTAGCAATCACCATCTTGAGAATCCTACTACCGTGAAGTATGTCACAGACAAATGATGGTGTTTATGGCTTGAAGGAGGATAAAGCTTTAATACAAGTCCTAATGGAGGCAGCTGAATTCAACCATTTACTGAGATCTGCACAGTTGGCCCACAAATGTCTTAATATAAGTATCACTTATTAGTTATACAGTACAAACCGTGTAGAGTGCTTCCATGTGGGAAATACAATGGTGTTTATTGCAGTTTTATATATAATGGTACAGAACAGTAAATATTCAATGTCCTTAGCAGGAAATAATTGAATTATTTATGATATGTCATAGAGTATAGTGGAAATACTTAAGAAAATTGGACATGATTCAAATTAATTTACAGAAGATAATGTTGAAGAATTTAAAATTGTAAAACTGTATATATAATGAATATAACTGTATATAATAATATATAATATACACACATACATATATTGGCCAATTGTTTTGAAAGACAAGATTGTATATTGTATATATATCCAGTTTTGATTATGTGAGTTTGGATAAATAAAATGGAAGTGCCTACACCACACTGATAAAATATGATGTCCAGATGACCAAATACCCATTTTAAAAATGAAAGAACTGGGGTTATAGCTCACTAGTAGAGTGCCCAGGGATCACGGCCTGATAAACAGCACAGCAAAAAGTAAATAAAGAAAAAGAAGAAAATAGTAGAAACATAAGAAATGGTTGCTTGTTTAACTTGAAAACATGAAATTATACATAGTTTATATTTTTGAAAGGCTGCTAATGTGTGAATTATATATTTTATATTAATAAATGTTAAATTCATAACACTATCTAAATACATTTGTATTATGTATGTTCATTAACTCCAGGTATTGTCATTCATATGTAAATATTGGATAACACTTTAACATCTGCACTAACATGTATTTTAGGTATATAATATCAATACGTATGCATGTTAGCTCAATTTTGTCTTGTTTTTTAATGGTACAGGGGATTAAACGTAAGGCCTTGCACTCTGCTTCTGAGCTAAATCTTGAAAGTTTTTAGCTACAAATGTAGCACAACGTAGGTAACCGCTAAAGTAGCCAGTAATGAGATTGAAGTAGGTTTGTGAGAACAGTAATGGTAATGCCACAGTAGCAGTGGGACAGGGAAGTCACAGATGCTGAATCAGTTAATGGAAGTGAACACAGAAAGAAAGAAACTGAGGAAGAAATCTCTAACCTGATCCCCTGGCCTACTTATTTTCCATTCTGCTACCAACACACACTGGGTAGGTAACTCATCTAGAGTGAGCATACAGCCACAAACACCCATCTCTAGCTCTTTAAGGTATTCTTGAGCAGACTAGTGTCTTAGGATTTGCACATCAATTTCAAAATTAACCAGTCACCTTCAGCTCTCACAAACAACTTGCTGATATTTTGAATGAAATTTTTGGTATGTAATTTAGTTGGATCTTTTATAGAATCATCCAATTTATAATATACCTACTTATATTTTTTCTTATTCTTTTTTTAGGGTTTATTTTATTTTTTTAATGTGTGTATGTATGTGTGTCTGTGAGCGTGAGTGTTGCAGAATATTAGCTGAAGATGTTTTACATTTGTTTATGCTGTGGGATATTTGTTTATTGATGCAAAGATGTGTTACATTCTTTTATGTTTCATTTGTTTAACTCTGTGAAGCTGTGTTACTTTCCTGTCTAAAACACCCGATTGGTCTAATAAAGAGCTGAACAGCCAATAGTTAGGCAAGAGGAAGGATAGGCGGGGCTGGCAGGCAGAGAGAATAAATAGGAGGAGAACCTGAGAAGAAAAAGAAGATCAAGGAGCAAGAGAAGCAGAAGGCAAACGGACACCAGGGGCTAACTTCCCAGTACACAGCAAGCCACAGAGTAAAGTACAGAAAGGTACATAGAATAGGGGAAGGTAAAGTCCCAGAGGCAAAAGATAGATGGGATAATTGAAGTTAAGAAAAGCTAGCAAGAAACTAGCCAACTTAAAGGCAGGCATTCATAAGCAAGAATAAGACTCCATGTGATTATTTGGGAGCTAGATGGTAGGGCCCCCTCAAAGACCCAAAGAGTAAAAAATAACCAACATGTGAGTACATAAATGTTAGTGTCAATGGAAGCCAGAGGTATTGGGTTCCCTGAGTTGAAGTTACAGGTAGTTACAGCTGCCCATGGTGGGTGCTGGGCATTAAATTCTAGTTCTCTCTAAGAACATTGCTTATTGTAAGCCTCTTAACTATCTTTCCAGCCAAGATCTATTTTCTTCTTAGTAATGCCTTGTAATTTTCACTTTAGAGATAACCTTTGTTAGAATTATTACTAGGTATCATGTGTGTATATCTGTGTGTGTCTGTGTCTGTGTTATATGCATGCGTGTTGATGAGTGATATGTGGCCAAAGGCTAATGAAGAGATGAAAGGTAGCTTCCTAGTTTTCCCTCCACTTTATTTCTGAGACAAGGTCTATGACTTTCTAGGTCACCATGTATCAGTTAGTTGTAATTATCTACCTTGAACCTAGGAAGACAGAACCTCAGCTGAAAAACTGCTTTGAGCAGACTGGCCTGTGGGTCCGTTAGCCTATCTCGGAGGCATATTTTTTAATTGTTAATTGATGTAGAAGTGGCCAGCCCAATGTGAGTGGTAGCAACCCTGGGCATATGGGCCTGGGTTGTATAAGAATGCTGGTTGAATGTGAACCAAGAGGAACAAGCCAGTTAGCGGAATTCTTCTATGATCTCAGCTTTAGTTTCTGCTACCAGGTTCTTGGCTTGGGTTCCCACATTGGCTTTCCTCCTGATGAGCTGTATCCTAAAAGCTAAATAAATGCATTACTCGCCCAGGGTGCATTTGTTCAGAATTCTTCAGCAGAGCCACAGGAAGGCAAACTAGAGAACCATGCCATGTGAACAAAGACGTCTATACTCCCGTTCAAGCTCTCGTTTCTTAGGTTTCCTTCCTGCCGGCATGCAAAATAGTGTACACACTACAGTACTGAGTAAAGGGGTGCAGGGCAGATATTTGACAGTTTTTGACTGTTAAGAAGGAAGGATTTGATTTTAATAGTCTTCATTCACAGGGTTTGAAATATAAAGTGCACTCCAACATGGGTTTTTTTAGGGAGGAATTATTTTCACCAGGATTGCAAAACTTGAGTTCCTCGGTGGGGAAATCACAGTAGTACAAGGTTCAGCGTTACAGTCAGCCTAAGTTCTGCACTGGAGAAATGTTGTGATCCCACTTTGGGCCTTGTCAAGCTCTGACTTGCAGAGGCGCTCACCTCAAAGAAATGATTGCTGCCAAACGGGAGGCACTACAAATCATTCCTGTGCTTCAGAGCTGTGTGGCCCAAGAGCGACTCCTGATAGAGTAATAAAGAAGGGTGAGGGAGGCTCCAATGTCTTATCTTGGCCCATCTGTGGATAACATAGTCAGAAAAATTAAGACTGCTTAGGTGAATGATAAAAGTGGAATTGAGAGTTATGATTAGAAGCTATAAATACAGTTGTTAAAAAAAGAGTTGAGAAGAAAGTCTAATCACCTGAATTCCGGAACTAAGATTCATTTATCATTTGTGAACATTTTCAAAAACATTTTAAGCTTATATTGCTTTGTTCACAAAACTGTAGGAATTCCTTTATTTCAACACTTCACTACAAAAGTACTCCCCTGAGAATCTTTAAAAGTTTGGATCATTTAAAAGGCCTATTATTAATTTTACTGAGTTAATAACCATTATGGTCTTATAGTGAGGATAATATTTATCATGGGACATCTTAAAATGCATATTATCATAAAATGCATAATAAGGACTTTCCACCTATATAAATTGAATTTAATAGATTGTAACAGCTACAGTGGGCCCAGTGGGGTCTTTTGAAAACCTGGTTGAGGGCCTTGTTAAAACATGCATTCTTTTCATGTCATATTTTAGTTAGAGATTTTGCTTTACCTATGTAAGCTTGAATATGTCTAATTAAATAAATATAAAATACAAATAAAATAAAGATAAAAGATACAAAAATAAATTTTCAAGTCTGTTAATCTACTAAAAAAGAAAAAGACAAAAATGACATTTATATTTAATTTTATTGTCTTTAGTTTTAATAGCACACATAGAGAATGTTTAGCAAAATTAGTAATTGCTGTGCAAAGCAGTTTATGGCGTATTGATGTGAATTGAAAAACTAGCTTTTTTTTGCATGGCAGAATGTGAGAGACTGTGTGTTTCTGTTTAAACTGAGGTTATTGTTAATTACCAATGGATAGACTGTAATGAGAAACACCAGATACAAATTATACTCAGTGTCTTTCACAACATAGCTTGTAGACTGCCTACATTAAAACCTCCTGGCCCACTAGATCAGAAGCAGCCATATGCCTTAGAAGTTTGCATTGGAAGACGTATCCTCAGAAATCCTTGCACAAGAAGGAAAGATCAAAGAGCAGTGGTTATTTTTATCTCTAAATACATATACACAGAGAATGAATACCTTGAGTCCCCTGTAGAATGAACACTGTCCCCTACCTGTACGCTTCCACTGCACAGTGCATGTAACAACTCTGTAAACATTCCCTTGGGAAAAATACCACAGCAGGCATAGTATCTGCTTTCTGCAGCAAAGGAACCAAGGCCACGTTGGCACATATGGGAAGTCACCTAGCTTTGTGACTCCAATAGGGAACCATGGAAGTCTAAGTACAAATTTAAAAGCAATTTATAGATTCTCTTTACTTCTAAGATTTGGGGTCTTTTGCAAAATCCATTTTAATGGGTCAAATCAAAACCTACCACCTCTACCCCCTCAAGTCCTACGAACTTACTAGTGGTTGTAACTGATTCACCAAGCTGTGCCAACACGCACATACAAACAGACCACACATAGACACACACACACACACACACACACACACACACACACACACACACAGTCTAAACCCTGTCATGCTCTTTCATTCTACAGTATTTCTCAAAAAATGAATAATAAAATGTGGAATTATATGATGTAATGAATCCAAAATCTTTTAATTCTTCTCACAGTAGAAATGCCCGCCACACTGTACCAAAATTCAGAAAATCGGTAAAATTGAAGTTCTTCTCAATTTGCTCCAAATCCTGCCTGCCATTTCTAACTTCATTTTACAGAAAAATCCCATGCTCTAATCCAAACCAATAACCTCCGGCCCTTATAGTGTCTTTTGTCTTTTCCCTGATCTAGCCTTCTTAACATTTTTTACACATACTAGATCTTGCCTAATTTGTCAAAAATCATCTACAAAACTATATGTTGACAAAAGATCAGGAGCTAGGATAAGGCTCTGCATCTGCCCTTATTAAATAAGAGATAATGTTTCACCTTTTCCTTGTTTGATCATACAGAGAGAGGATATAGTAGTAGCGTGTAGCCCTAGTGTTGTGATGAGGCAAGTGAGTGAGCTGAATCTCCTAGATGAGGGGCATGCATGCAAGATCTTATATTCATACCATACACCATCCGTGAAAGGGCAGTCTTTGCCTTTGCTCCCAGCCCTCTGACATGTTAAGGAAATTCTTAGACGGATATCAGAAAGCTTAACAATGAATGTATATAGCTATCCCATTTCTATTTGTGGACATGTGAAATAAACTCCGTTTATCTCTGTGTAATTTTTTAAAATGTATTTAGGAATGGGAGTGAAATTACTTTGGACAATTTCAAACGAACAAAAGGTTAGAGACGAGGATAATGATGTGCCTTCTACATAATGACTGAGGCTGACATCAATCCAAGTCAACCTTGTTTCAGACACCATTTAGCATTATTTTGAGGCAATTTTTACAGCGTATGTGTGTGTGTATGTGTGTGGGGGGGTGTTTTATCATAAGCAGTTTAGTGTGCATGAATTTCTAGATGATATTTCCTTTTGCATTCCCAATATAACATTATCAAACCTTGTTTCTTGTCTTTTGGTATTCAAAGGTCGAATACCACTAGAAAATGTATTTTAACAATTTGCTTTAGTGGGCACTCCAATTAGCTCAATACATTCTACCTGGCTACCCTTCTGCTGTTTTTTTTAACTGTCTATTCTCCTGTCATTGCCCCTCCCTCTGTCATTTTATTTGAGTAACTGTTTCTCCCGGAAAATGTCCACACTAAGTTCATTCTCCTCTCTATTTCCTTAAAAAGGGTTTATGTGAGACCTCAGTGTCATGATTTGAGCTTGAGAATTTCATCT
>NC_022028.1:12407461-12415490 GCF_000317375.1 Microtus ochrogaster | reverse complement strand
TTTTTATTATTTATTTTAGTTTTAAGATTATACTATCATCACATCATTTCTTTCTCCCCTCCATTCCTCCAAATCCTCTCATTTACCCGTTCTTGCCCTCTTTCAAATTTCCACGTATATACACATATTCCTAAATATAACCCGTTTAGTTTACATAAGGTTACACATAAGTATGTTTTCAGGATTGGCAGTTTGATATTTAATAACCGGTTTGTGTGCTTCTCCCTGGGGAAGAATATTTCTCCCGTTCTTGGAATCCCTTAGTTGCCTGTAGTCCTTGTTCATCTTATATTTAGTCAGCCATGCTAGTGGTACCTTGTGGTTGTAAGTTCTGACATTACCAGGAGACAGAGACTCACAGGAAACTCCATGAAACTGACTCTTAACAATCTTTCTGTTCCTCTTCTGCAATGTTCCCTGAGCCTTAGGTGCAAGAATTGTGTTGCAGATGAATTCATTGGTACAGGCTCCAAAACTCTGTGTTCTGGTTGTTGTGGTTATCTGTGGTGGTCTCCATCTGTTTAAAGAGAGGTTTCCTTGGTAAGGAATGAGGAATAGGCTTATTTGTGGGCATAAGGACACATATTTAGAATGTGGATAAAGATGATGCTGGTCTAGTAAATGGTGGTTTTAAGTTCTCCTCCAAGATCTGTGATTTCACGAGTCCTGAATAGTTGGCTAGATTTACAATACTAAGCATGGCTTCACTCTTGATCAGGTCTCGAGTCCAATTAGAGAGCTGTTGGTTACTGCCAAGGTATGAATGCCATGACTGTACCCTTCGGGGTTATTATGGCTTGCTGGTCTTTATTGTGTTTCCTTGATTAGAATGAACTGTCTCTCTTTAACTCTTCTGATTAGATTTAGTTTGAAATCTGTTTTTATCAGATAACAGGCTAGAGATGCCTGCTTGCTTCCTGGTTCCATCCAATTGGAGAACTTTCTTTTCTGCTCTCGCTCTCCTTATTCTTCTCTCATACAATACATCCTGACTGCAGATTCTCTCCCTTCACTCCTCCCAACATCTTCCCCCTTTGTCCAGATCTACCGCCACTCTGTTTCCCTTCAGAAAAGAGCACACCTTGAGTGGAGCACTTTTACCCAGCTTTTTGCCATAAAGCTCTACTTATTGTTATAAAGTTCATGAGTGTTTCTTAAAGAAAATAGATGGATTGTGTTTCTTAATCCAGTCAATCAACTTGTGTCTTTTGGTTGGAGAACGGAGATCACTGACATTCAAAGGTATCGTTGAAATGTGTGTACTAATTAGTCATCATGCTGTTGAATTTTCGTGGTGGTGCATTTTCAGTGATGTCCTGTGTTTTAATAACTACAGCTTCGTATTTCTTCCCCAGCTTCCCAGCTATGCTCTCTTTACTCTCTCTGTCCTTATGTAGCGCTTCCTGTTTTCTTTAGGCTTGGTTTGGGGAATATAAACTTTGTAAGGCTGTTTATATCCTGAACCTTTCTTTCTCCCTTAATTTAGCATGTAAGTTTGTTTGGTATCTTAGTCAAGGCTGACTGTCACGGTCTTTTGGGACTTGGAATGTGTTGCTCCAGGCTCTTCTAGCTTTCAAAGTTCCCCTTGAAACTTTGTGTGTGGCTTGTGTTTTTTTCTCTTGTAGCTCCCACTACAGTTTCTTTAGTAAACGTACTTAGAGTTTTATCTGTGATATACCATGGGATTTTCTTTTCTGGTCTTGTCTATATGGTGTTCTGTGTAGTTCTTGCATGTGTATGGGTGTTTCTTTACTTTGGGGATGTTTCCTTCTATGATCTTGGTGAAGATCTGGTCTATGCCATCGACCTGGAATTCTTCTCCCCGATCTATGCCTATAATTCATGGTTTTGATGTTCTCATGTTTTCTTTCCTGTGGGCATATATTTTTTAATTTTTTTTATATTTCTTGTGTATTTTGTCTAATCCTCTACTTTAGGTTAGAGTTCTGCTGTTCTGTATTTTGCTTAATACACTCTACTTGCTGGGCTTTCCTCCTAGTTGTCTAGGAGAGTTATTGGATTTTTCCATCTATTTTAGGTTCATATATGTGTGTAGATATGCATGCAAGTATGTCCACATATGGAGCCCAGAGGACACATTTAGGTGTCTTCCTCAAGGACTCCCCACCTTAGGTTCTGAGACAGGGTTCAGTGACTCACTGAAGCTAGAGTTCACTATTTGACTAGGTTGGCTGACTAGTGGGCTCTGAAATCTGCCAATTTATGCCACACCAAACCTTAGATCATGGGAATGCACCCCTCACAGGGCTTTGATACTATGTTTTTAATGTAGGTGCTAGGAATCTGAACCTGAGTCCTCAAACTTGTGTAGCTTGGATGTCTCTCATGCCACCTTGAAATGTCTTCTTCTGTGTGTAACATTCACTTATCATCAATATCTAGATCCATTCTTACCTTTAGGGCAGCAAAATTGGTGATAGTTTAACTCTACTATCCCCTCTATTTTATTAGATATACTATTTCTAGAGGAAGAAACTTTCTTGAATCAATTCCCTAATTACCCCATGTTAGACATCAGTAAGAAGGTTTTGTTCAATACTGTTTTCACACAGAGACACACACACATATATTTAAAAAAGTAAGTTGATTTTCTAGTATCTACAAATGGTTACCAGTTAGTTATATTTTACTGTCTTGTTTTTTTTTTTTTTGGTATTATGGATCTGCTTTAATCCATCGACCTTGTCCTTACTGATACTAAAATTGTCTTGTCTGGTCAGTAAAAGAACTTTCACCTAGCCCCTGAGTCACTTCACCTTGAGCCATGCTTTTGGAAGCTCCTTCTGTTAGGATGATAGATCATTTAAGTTTTAATGTACTGCAAGGACTAACTTAGCTTCTGTCTGCATCATAAAAGTCCCTGAGCTTGACTGCTTTTAGTACTTTCTTTACTCTTGAACTCATGCAGCATTTAATGCCCTGGTTCCCCTTGCAGATGACCGTAGACAGCTCTTCTCTAAACAGCAGTGTTGAGGTCTTACATCCGCAGTGCTAGCATGAGGCTTTACATAAACTTGGGATGCCATCAAGATGTTTGATTATTTACTACTTCACGTTTTAAGTAGGCTTATGATCATATAAATATATCCAACATTCAATAGAGCTACCTTTGCTTGCTTATTCTAGCAATTTAAATCTAATTTAGTTGACAATGTTTTCCAATCTTGAATGTAGAGTTGTGTGTGTTTTTTCAGTCAAGGTCCAGTGAATTGAATTAAGGCATGCCATTTATTATAATAATAATGCCAATAAAAGCAACTTTTTAAAACTTTATATTTAAAACTAAATAAATGCATAAAATGTTGTAAAGGTAAAAATAGCACAGATGAAATAGTCACAGGTAGTACATAAAAAAGCATTCACAGTTTTCCAACATGATCTAATAATAAGTAGCTTAAGGTGCCACCTTACTCTCTACACACCAGAGTACCTTGTTAGGATTTCAGAAACTATCTCATTTTACTGCATGTTGTATAATCCCTTGGGGGAACCTGATCATGGAATAAGGAAATGAGTCCATCTAATCTAGCTTGGGGAACCAATGGATTTATTGGTGTTTCTTACAGGAGTATGAGTGATACAAAGGCCAAAGGCCCACCCCAGCATCGAGGAAGACTCATAGAGCTTTCTAGAGAAGAATCTTCCATCCCTCGGTTGTTCAATGCTTTATAAACTTGTGGAGTAGCCTTGGGATTCTAGTAACTTTCCAGGCTTACCAAGCCTGTTAGTTCTTTGAGTCTGGGTGATCTCTCTTCCTCCTTCCAGAACAGGATGTTTCAACCCAGAAGAAAGAAGTCACACAGTTTCCAGCATCATAAATTTAGAGTAAAGGACGCTCTGCATAAACAATTTACGGGCAGTTCCTAAACACCTTTCACAGGTTAGCTCACAGTAAGCTGGTGGGTGTGGAGGTCAATGACTCCTCAGCTCAAGTTTATGGATAAAGAAACTACAAGTCAGAAAATAAGTCATTTCCTATCAAAATATTCTTAATGCTCAGCATCTTGTTAATTATAAGTGCATGACAATTCATTTTAAATTAAAAAAAATTTTCATTCTCAAACCAACAAAGGAGAAAACCCTCTCAAAGATTCATCCTACTTAGACAAGAAATGAGTTTGAGACAGCAAAGAGAGCAATGGCTCCCAGAACAAGTTGCAACTGGCCCACGATGATTATGGAGAATTCCCTGGATCTGTCATTCTGTCCGGATACCAGGCAGCAGCTGCAAGAGACTGAATTGCTTCTCCCAAATGTGGATCGCGTTTCATTTCCTTTCCGCATCAGCAAAATAAAATGAAATGGGGGATTTTGGAAATGGTCTGAAATATTGTTGCTGACATTGCTGTAATTTGGAAATGGTCAGGCTATTACACAGGAGATTTGGCACTGTGGGGGACTTGTTCTACATGTGGCACCAGGCCTAAGTCAGACTGACACTCTCATTTCAAATTCCATTGCTTTACCCAGGATTGCCTGTGACCCAAGAGGTGTTTGTGGGAGACCTACTATGTGCACATCTGAGCTGAGTCAGCCCAGACTTCTTCACTTTGAGGAATGGGCCTTTAATGTCTCATTTGATGTTTTGCTTCTCCCCATCATCTATCTCTTCCTTTAGACATATCTTTGGACCTGGCTTTCCCCCAAAGCACCACTCTCTTGTTCTGTTCCATTAACCAGGATTTATTGTTGTGCTGCCTCCTCTTACAGAAAAGATACCCCTCCCCCACTTCCCCTCTGCCTCTCCCTTTCTCCATTCTCACTTTCTTGCTCCAGATTTTCTCAACTAATCTGCAAAGGACTTGCTTCTTACTGTTTTTTATTTATAGTATAGAAACTAGAGTTGTAGGTGATTGGAAGGGGTAGGCTATAACGAGCAGTTTGCTAATGCCCTACTGTCACGGTCCCCATGGTGCACTGGTTAACTGTGGCTTCTTATGGCAACAGTTCTGAACATTTCTTTTGTGTGTCTATTACAAAAATTAGGTTTAAGGAGCCTGGAAATTCTGAAACTGCATTAATGAACACGAGTGACCATTGCCTGCTTGTATATTTCCCAACGGTTGAGGCTAAGAGAATCTTGAATTCTGCACAGCCCATGGAAATGTCAACTGAGCAATTTTCCTCCTGCACCAATTAGCTGAGCTAACTGCCTAGCCAAGACCATGGAAACAATAATGGACTTTTGGTGAAAGTATTTCTTAACCAGAACTCTTTCATGTTTAAGTCAGCAAATCATCACGAAGACTGTCTTTCTAGATCTGTTGTTGTTGTTGTTGCTTGTTCGTTTTCGTACAGTCTTGGCTGGCTGGTCTAGAACTCAGTTTGTAGATCAGGCTTGAGTTCACAGAGGTCTACCTGCCTCTGCCTTCAAAGTGCTGGGATGAAAGGTGTGCACCACCACACCCAGTCTGTTTTGAATACCAATGACTTGAGAAAAATTTAGACGTTCATTTTGTATTTCAAGTTATTTGAAGTAATGAACCCCACTGAAAGTGACTCTTGAACGATTTATTCTTCAGGTATAAAATAGGAAACAGATCTCAAGAAACAAGACTGGAGGGATCCAGAGAATGTATTAGAAGTCAAGGGAGGTTTGGAAAGAATGTGTTTGTGAGCTTGCTTATCCTTGGTGGCACCTGGGGCTGAATGCTACTGAGATCCCTCAGGAAACCAGAGAGAGTGTCTTGGAATTGTCCTTCTCTAGAAACTGATATGTTAATGGACTAACTTTTGTTATCCTTTGGTATTCCAAGAGCATCAGTTTCTCTCACCCTTCTATTCTATCTTGCCAAGGCCAAACTAATTTATTGGCTTCAGAACAATCACAAAACAGAAAACCAAAGAAAGTAGGGGAGGATAGAGTTTGACAACACTGCTGGCAAGTGTACAAAACTTTTCAAGAACTGTCCCCCAGCTGCAGCTAATATCAAAGAAAGACCCTAGGCCTGTGGGCAAAGCAAAGTTAAGCACAATGAATGAAAGTTTTTTATGTGTATGTACTTTTATTGAACAGTAACTTGGAATAACAGAAGTTCTTTGACCATTAAATGACTTATAGTATCTGAGCTGTACCAGTGAAAAGGGATGAAAATAATAGCCATATGTGATCTGTGATAGAATGAATCACAGCACTTACAGGCTGGAGAGAGAGATCGATGTTAATTAAGGTCATCTATTACTTTTCCATTGTGACAAAACACCATGACCAAGACAATGTATAGATAGAAGAAAGCATTTAACTGGGCTTATATTTTCAGAGAGTCAGAGTTCATGATAGTACCACAAAGATGCAGTGGCAGGATTAGCTGACTGTTCACATCTCTATCCACACCGGTAGGAAACAGTGAGAGGTACACTGGGAAAAGTCTTTTGAGATGTCAAAGCCCATCCCTGCAGGGACAAACCTCTTCCTAAAAGGCCATATCTGCTAAACTTTCCCAAACAGTTCAGCCAACTGGGATGCAAGAATTCAAATATAGGAGTCTATGGGCACCATTCATATTCAACTATCACAAAACATATTTTGCAGAGGCATTGAAGTTTTATTTGGAGGGTCATTAAGTTATGATATGATTTTAACATAGTTTCATGAAAGAATGGGCAATGGGAAATTTATCAGCGGCACTTAATTCCCATGTGTCTTTCATACTTGGTTAGAATTGCTTTTAGGTTCCCATCATTCAAACTTTCCATGATTTATCATATTTTTAAAGAAATATTCAGACATTCTATTTTTCATATTTCATCTTTTAAAACTGAGTCACATACCAAGAAACAATCTATGTTCATCGTACTTTCTAATATCCCCTGATATCAAAGCAAGTATTTTTTATTTTAGATTAAATTTTTAATGCTTTGTTTTTATCTTTACCCATTTTCTTCCAATGGAAAGAAAGAAGCAGCTGGTTTCTATTTTCGACTTTCTTTTGTTTGAGAATTATTAAATATGCAACACATGAATATATGTTTTTCTCGTCTGGGTTTAGAGCTCATCACTTCTTTCTTTTTGTGAACAATGATAGAATTTAAAACAGAGAAACTGAAAAGATCATATGGTTCCAGTATAGAATTTGCGATCTTATCATCCAGCATTTTCTCCTATATCCTCTGCTCTTTAACCTACACACCCTTTACTTGACTACCAGTCGGAATAACCTTCTTTTTCCTATGAGTGCTGAAAATTCTCTGTCTAATAATTATGCTAAATAATATGCCACCAAGTAATATTTTTCAAAGTTATTGTTAATTTAGATTATTGTAATATTACTAGTTTGTTTATCAACTAGTATCAAACATGTTACCTTTTCTCTACTTTGAATATTTTGTTCCATGCTTTGGGATGTATTATCTTCTATGAGTCTTTGCTACATTCAATTATACTTTTTTTTTTATTTTTTAATACTTACAGTGTGATTGTTTGATGGATCCAAAATTAACTTAAATGCAAGACTACACATTTATTATTTCATTTTTTTTGTTTAACACTATGTGTTGTTTTGATCACTATAATGTTTTTTATAACAAATATGCTACATAGATACTTTATATGTGCAAGAAATACCAGCAATTTTTCTTCACTGGAAGTAGCATTACTCTAGGGGATTTTTAGCAATGTCTATGGACATTCTTAGTTGCCGTTACTAAAGATTCATGGAGTAGAGGATTGGCAGGTTTCTGGATTATAGTGAGTAGAAGCCTGGGATGATGGTAAATACAGTCCAGTGTAGAGTACAACCTACAAGAGAGAGTTGCCAAGAGTTCTGAAATTAGAAGAGATAAGTGACAGATAGAGAGGTATGGGGGAAGACAGTGAACAAACTTTTACTATGCACCATTCCTCTGCCAGTTGTACACTCTTCAATAACACAACGCCCAGCCATTTTTATTTTTTAAAAATAAATATTTGTAGAATGATATCGAGTCAGTAATGATTTGCATACCTGCAATCCCAGCACTGGGAAGTAAGGGGCCTCAGTTACTTGAGTGCAAGACTGCTTAGATTATA
>NC_022028.1:12399504-12400086 GCF_000317375.1 Microtus ochrogaster | reverse complement strand
TGTGTGTGTGTGTGCTTTTGAGCACAGGTGCCCATAGGGACAAAAAGGAATCACATCCCCTAAGAGCTGAAGTTACAGGCAACTATGAGCCACCTGATGTCAGTTCTGGCCACCAAACTCTGGAAGAGCAGCAAGCGCTCTAGACCACTAAGTTAGACCAGCAAGCTCTCCAATCCCTGTGCCTCTATTTCTAAAACCCATGCTGAGAACATTTTGAACAACTTTGTCTCTTTCTTTGAAGAGATCCAGCCAGATGTGCTGTATTTCAGCTACATAATTGAAACATTTCTTTAAAAAAATGAATTTAATAGGTTTAGGATGCTGACTATAAGGAAGGGTGCCTGAATTGAATTAGGAACGTTGGCATATTTCTTGAAACCTCTTGTCTTTAGTTTCCTCATATGTAGAATGTTGGTGCTTATCATAACTTATTTTTAAACTAGAGATCAGTTTGAAACAATATGCTGCTTCTTTAGCTCTATATCATGCCATGTCCTCTTACCCTACAGAAAAAAACTTCATCAGATTATCAGCTCTGTTCACTGCATCTTCATTACAGACATCATACCATCATCACCATCA